>NC_132913.1:53388235-53645735 GCF_047675955.1 Chlorocebus sabaeus | reverse complement strand
CAAATATTAAAATAGCATCTGTATCTTGATAGTATTCCTAAAGATTTGTACAAAGCAAAATCATTTACTCGGCTTTATCAACATCCACTTTGTAACAAATGATGAGTTTCATAGCTGTTTTTAATGGCTTCCTTCAATATAGGCTGACGGCAATACATCAAAGTTTAGTACAATAGAATTATTTCTGTAGGTACCACATGAGATAATCTGTATGCACTCTCAGAAGTCTGCTTACTTCAGAAGTATCAATCAGAGTTTCTTACATAAAGCATGAATTGAAAGTTCTCTTAAACAATTATCCCCTGGCGCGGTGTCTCTCACTGTAACCGTTGATGAATATTGGATGAAAATAAGATCAAGATTGTACTTTCTGTCTGACACCTGGAATGTATCTATCTGATGTTGCCCACATGAATACATAAACCTTAATAGATAATTTGACCCAGGTGTGATATGGAAGTCATGAAACCTTTCAAATATATGTGCTGTTGCCGAAAGGAGATGAGGGAGGAAAGGTCAGGATTCTCCTTAGATAATAAAAAGTAATATACATCTTTTTCTTATTTTACCAAATGTGTCCTTTCTCACTCACTGTGATAAATAAAATCCAGTAACACTTAACCAACATAGTAAAAGACTATAAGTAAAACGACAGAAAAAAATAGAAGCCTTAACAAGAAAACTGAAAGTTTTGAAGTAAAATATTTAACATATATATTTTTACTACCACCATTTGATGAGGAATTTAGCATATTTTCCCCTCCTTTTTATCTTTACCCACTTTTCCAGTTTCTGATTGTTACAAATATGATTTGAATTTTCTTTCCAATTTATGGAGAATTTTATTTCTTAATTTATATGCTGTAAAATTAAGATATCTGATAAGTAACTTACATTTAATATCGTGGATTATTTTACCACACTTATTTAAACTTAACTTTTCTCACTAGGATCAGTTCTTTTATTCTGAATCTTGCTCCTATTTCTGAGTTTATACTATGAATGGTTTTCTTAACCTTTATTAAAAGAAAATTTTTCAACAAATTAAATTTAGCAGCTTATTTCAGCAAGAAATAGAATTTCTATTTACTTTTATTTCTAATTACTAATATCTAATAAGATAATAGTAATGATTCAGGCAGCATTCGGAACCAAGAGAAGTTTGGAGAGCTCAACTCAGCAACATGAGCAGCGGTATTTATAGATAGAAAAAGGGAGTGACACACAGAAACAGCTTGATTACTTATAGCTTGACATTTGCCTTATGTGGACATTGTCTGATAAGTCAGCAAGCTGTGGTTGGCTGAAGCTCAGCTGCTGTGATTGGCTGAGACAGTTACTTGTTATAAGAATATACTAATAAATTAGAATGCAGTTTGTTTACATAGGAAGTTAGATTGCAGTTCTCTATGTACAGAGACAGCCTTTAATCAAATTTAATTTAGTTCATCACATTCTGGAATTGCTTCATGTATATTTTTTTCCTAAAAAAGATTAGGAGGAGCCCTTGAGTTATGCGAATTATTTTTATATTGTGTTTAAACATGAATAAATGACAATTAGCTAATAATGAATCTTATACCACAATCCTCTCTTCCAAATCTGTACATTATTCTTTATTATCTTCTAAAATGTAGTTTTAGCAAAGAGGTGTTTAAATCAAGTCTGAATTTTACTTTCTGTTTTCTATGTTATAGAAGCCTTTCTTGACTGCATAATTGATTCAAACTTTCATTTATTGGTGTGTTTATTACATGGTTTCCCTCTGCTATAGCAAGAAACGATAGCCTCAGCCCTTGCTTTCACAGAGCTTACCATCTAGTGGGAATGAAAAAATGTTTGAGGGAACAGACAAATAAATTAAAAGTATCTCAAGTTATAATAATTGCCATGCAAAGGAAGTGAGTCTCAGGTGCTGAGATATCAACTAGATGAGAAGACATCTCTGAGGTGATGGCATTTAGGCTGAGATCTAAAAGATAGTAAGAAGCCATAAAATAGTGTAAGTGTGGGTGTGAGTCTGTGTGTGGAGGGTGCTGCTTCAGTTAGGAGGAATAGCATGGCCAAAGGTCCTGAATAAAGGGAGGGTATGAGTTTAAAGAATGGAAAAGCAGCAGCATAGTTTATTAAGAGAAAGGAAGAATAGCAACAGAGAAAGTAGCAGAAAAACAGGAGTCATATCATGCAGGACATTTCAGCCCATGGAAAGGAGCTTGTATTTTATTTTAAATGCAGTAGTTTTTATTGCTGTCTGTCTTGTGGACAACTGTTTGAGCAAGGGTAGATGGTAGATGGGAATAAGAAAGACAAGTTGAAGGTTGCTTCTCTCATCTAGGCAAGAGAAAATGAACGTTTCATTTTCTCTGATGGCAGAGAAATGAAGAGAAAAAAGATGAGCTCGACACACAAAGTCTGTAGAGCTTGCTGATGGATTAAAGAACACAGGAAGCATCGAGGATGACTTCTCAGTTTCTGGCTGCAATAACTGGATGGGTGGTGATGGTTAAGGAGGAAATGGTGGACACGTTTGTAGAGGAAGGTCACTATTAGCTAGCTAAAATTAAAATGAGATGCCTTCGAGATGTCCAGGTGGATATATAATATAGAGAATTGGAGATTTAAGCATAGAAATCGGAGGGTCTGCTGAATTTGGAGATAAATTCCAGAGCAATCAGCAAAAAGAAAAGACACACACATACTCACACACACGTCCCTCTAGCTCTGAACATCCCTGATGTTTTTAAGTGGGTAGAGAATGGGAGACTTGGTATTTAAAGCAATCTGGTCCTGAGATCTACAACTCTGACATTTAGAATTCAGGTAGAAAAGAGGACCCAGAAAAGAACACAGAGAAAGAGCCGCCAATAAAGTAAGAAGCAAAGATATAAATAATGAAGCCAAGAGAAGAAAATATATTGTAGAAACAGATGTGCTTGTGTGGAGTCATGCTGCAAGATCAAGGATTAAGGATGATGAAGAAAGAAATACGCATTAGGTTAAGTAACAGGGAAGTCATCAGAGAATTTCTTGAGAAAATTTGGGGAAGTGGTAAGCGTTCAAGGTCAGAATAAGGTGCATAGAGGGGTGAAAATAAGAGGTCAGAAAGAAGGTAATATGTGTAGACAATTCTCCCAAGAAATCTGGATATAAAGGGAAGCAGAATAATGGGGCAATGGCTGGCATGTTTTTAAAAATACGGATTTTTGTAGGGATGTTTTGCTAGTGATCATGAATGAGTAGTTATATATGAGTCAATTCAGGAGAGAGAGGGAGAAGTCAAGTCCTTGTGAAAGTGAAAGAGTAAAAGAGAGACACAGCTCCACTAAAACAGGAGGAAAGACAGAAGGGAAGACTGCAGAGGTATCAAAAGATGATTGAGTTCAAAGCCAATGGTTTTTATTTCCTCAAAGTATAAGATGGGATCATTGCCTGAGTGTGCAAATGAGAGGAAGAGAAAATTCTACAGAAGATTTGACAAGAATGCATTATATATATGGTCATCTCAGGGAATGAGAAATTTAGTGTATTTTGAGTGCAAATTTGATGTTTTGAGATTACTTAAAATACAACCATTCATTTGGTTGTGAGAGGTTCTCCACCAACATTCAGCCATTTGGTAGCCAGCATGGAAAAGACAGATGCTAGATTATGTGTAGATTGTGGTTCTGTCAGGTTAGGGACTGATGATAATGAATGCCCATGGATTTAAGCTATATAAAGAGTGACGAGAAGTTGGTTGATAGATCATGAGAAAGTACTAAGGCAAATGAATTGGCAGTCTTTAAAAGATCAAAGAATTATAATGGTAAAGGCAACCTACATAGAGAACCTTGGAGCATAATCTAAAAGCATTTTCTGGTGCCTATAGCAAAGTATTTTCTGAAATGTCTTTCAAAATTCACCATCAAATAAATTAACTCACTGTCTCGTCTCCTGCTGAAAAACACACAATTTGTAGATTTCCTTTGGTGTTGCTATCTGCTTTGATGCTCGTCAAACACTCTTTTATGCTGCTACACATGAAAATGGGGTTCATGTGCACAGTGTGTAGCTAAATGTGCAGTATTATGGAGAAATATACTGTGGTTATATTGGGCTAAAATAGGATATTCTCTTCCTCCTATTTTTCTAATATTTGACGTTTAATAGAGAAAGTTTTGAAAAAACCACAGTGTTGGTCTTCACTGCTAACAGGACGTTTCCTATCTTCTTCATCTACAGCTGCTTTCTTGTGAGAACCACATTTGCCAGAGCGTAGAGTATCACGTGCAGGCCCTCTGCCCAAACCTGATCCCTTGCACTAGTTTTCTCAGAGTTGCATTATTTGCCCTTGGTTGGGCAAATAAGCCCAAGCCATACACAATTGTCATAAGTTGTCTTTTTCTCCATTTTGCTATATTAATCTTGAAAATCAATAAAAAAAATTCACCTAGAATCTTCATTAGATTTAATATCAATTCTATATTTTTGTTATATCAATTTTCATTTTCCCCATATGTATTTTAGTGAGAAGTTGGCATTTATTTACCCCCACCCATAACCTTTGCCATTATTCTGCATTCCCTTTTAAAACTAGGTTTATTGAGGAATAATTTACATGCCACAAAATTCCTCTTTTCAAACTTGTACAACTTTTTTTAAAAAACAGTATTCAGAGTTGTGCAACGATCACCACTATCTAATTTTAAATATTTTCATCTTTCCCACTAAGAAACCCTGGGCCCATTAGTAGTCATTCCCCATTTCCCTTTTCCCCCAGCCCGTGGCAACCACTATCTACTTTCTTTCCCTGTGGATTTACTCACTCTGTAGATTTAACATAAATGGAATCATATAACACATGGATTTTTGTGTCTGTCTTCTTTCACCTAGCATAATGTTTTCAAAATGTATCCATGGTATAGTATGTATCTATGCTTCATTTTTTTATTGCTAAATGATATTTCATTGTATGTATATGCCATATTTTGTTTATACATTCATCAGTTGATGGACATTTGGGTTATTTCCATCTTTTGGTTGTAATGAATAATGTTGCTGTAAACATTCATGTACAAGTTTTTGTGGAAATACATTTTCAGTTCTCAGTATATACCTAGTAAGTGGAATTACTGAGTCATGATTCATTCTTTTTTTTTTTTTTAGACGGAGTGTCGCTCTGTCACCCAGGCTGGAGTGCAGTGGCCGGATCTCAGCTCACTGCAAGCTCCGCCTCCCGGGTTCACGCCATTCTCCTGCCTCAGCCTCCCGAGTAGCTGGGACTAGAGGCGCCCGCCACCTCGCCCGGCTAGTTTTTTGTATTTACAGTAGAGACGGGGTTTCACCGTGTTAGCCAGGAATGGTCTTGATCTCCTGACCTCGTGATCCGCCCGCCTCGGCCTCCCAAAGTGCTGGGATTACAGGCGTGAGCCACCACGCCCGACCTTTTTTTTTTTTTTTGAGACAGGATCTCACTCTGTCACCCAGGCTGGGGTTCAGTGGTGCGATCTCGGCTCGCTGAAGCTTCCACCTCCCAGGTTCAAACAATTCTCCCACTTCACCCTCCCGAGTAGCTGGGACTACAGGAGCCCGCCACCATGCCTGGCTAATTTTTTGTATTTTTAGTAGAAACGGGGTTTCACCATGTTAGCCAGGATGGTCTCGATCTCCTGACCTCGTGATCCACCCGCCTCAGCCTCCCAAAGTGCTGGGATTACAGGCGTGAGCCATGGCACCCGGCCATGATTCATTCTTTATCTTTCAGAATCATCCCACTTTTGAATGTGCACAAGCAATATTTCATTTTTCTTTGCATTCATTTTTTCCCTTTTTAAAAGACGTTAACCTTAAATCTTCTTGAAGCCAACCATCTTAATAATTTAATGTCTAGTTGTTTAGAAATTATTGTAAAGTTTTCTAGAAACCTAGAGTGAGCTACTTGCATTGCTTTACCTTTCATCATTCTTGTACTGTGTTAAATACGGTAGTGCAGCAGTGTGCTAATACAGACAGCTCCAGAGCCCATTCATATAATTTGGCTCCTCAGTGGTTGATAAACATGAACCAGAGTTAGTTTAAAGGATAATTCTAAAGTAATCCATCCTTAATAAAATACTTCGGATGTTTATGTATGCAAAATTGCATCTTACCCTCCCCCATACTCACTCTAACAGGCCCATCCTTCCCAAGGTTGAGTGTTTTCAGGAAAGCTTTTCATGCACATTTTCACCTACATTTGTACCTCAAACTATGAGGCTTTATTGTTTTATCTATGTCTTCTAAGTAAGATAAAATGATGATGTGTAAGTCAATCAATAGTATTATCTCAAATTGTATAATAGTTTAATAATAACTCCCGTTTTTGAGTGGCTAGTACAGAATGTGTGGATCACAGTATCAAGTGGTTTACATGCAATATCCTATTTATACTATTTAAAAACTTTATAAAGTAGGCATTCTTATACATATTTTACAGATGCAGCAGCTAAGGCTTAATGGCTTAAAGATAATTCACTTAAGAAGGGATAGAAGCCACATTCAAATCCAAGAATATCTGATTTCATAGTCTTTCTTCCATGATTACTCCAAAAGTCTCCTAATAATCAGATTTTTTATTTGACCTGAGTAAAATAGGAAGTCAAGTTCTTATTAAGTAGAATAGATATTTAAGAGAGATGACAAAAGGTGTTTTAGTCACTTAAACGTTTATTATACAAGGATAGATCTACCTGATGTAAATGACGAGTTGATGGGTGCTGACGAGTTGATGGGTGCAGCACACCAACATGTGCAACATATAATTTGCACAAGTATACATATGTAACAAACCTGCACGTTGTGCACATGTACCCTAGCACTTAAAGTATAATAATAATAAAAAAAAGGATAGATCTGCCTCCAGTCTTAGCAACAAGCCTTAACAGCAAATGACAGAAGAGTTGATGAGAACTTTTACTACTAAAAATTAGCACAAAGAGTAACATGAAAGGTGAAAAATGGAAAATATGCATCGATTACATTGTTATCTCCTCAACACCTAGAATTAGTAGGTCCTAAATAAGTATGGACTGGTGAATGAACAGTAAGAGAAGTTCAGAAAACAAATTTTATTCATTTATATACTGCCTTACTGAGTCTGCCTCTTACGGAGTATTTTGGGACTCGGTCAGGGGCTCTCTTCCTGCTCTTCACTTTCCCTCAACTCCCATTTCCTCCTCTTCCCTCCCTACCCCCTTTCTTCTTCTCTATTCCCCTATTTTCCCTTCTCTTCCCTTCCTTTTCCTTTTCTAGCTACAAACTTTCTCTCCAGGTAAATTCATCAATCCTCATGGCCTCGAAAGTTGTATATTAGATGATAACTCTCATCTTTATATTTCCAGCCTTGATAACTCTACTGATGTCCAAAATCTCGTATCAATCCAGCTGCTTACTTGAAAAATGTAATACCCAACAATCATCCCAAACAAAGCATGGCTGAAACAGAACTCCTGGTTTTTCTCCAGACCTCTTCTTGCTGCAGTTTTCCTCTACTCAGCAATGGGCACTACCAACTCCCCCGCTGATAGATCCTGTGTCTTCTCTTTTGCACACACCCTGCATGCTCTCCATCAGAGGTTCCTGTCCATTCTCCTTCCATCCCCTTCTCTCCACGTCCACAGCTATTCTCTGAGTTGTAGCCATGTCCTGTCTCACTATTGTCACCTAACTGGTCTCCTTGCCTCCACACCTGCTTCTCTATAGCCCACTGCCCACAGAGTAACCACAGTGACATTTTTAAATGTCAGTAATATCCCATATTTCTATTTCCCACTTCTATTACATTCATGTACCACATAACAATGTTTTAGTCAATAGTGGACTACATATATAATGATTATCTCATAAGATTATAATACTGTATTTTTTACTGTACCTTTTCTGTGTTTAGATACACACTTTCCGTTGTATAACAGTTGCCTACAGTATTGAGTACAGTAGCCCACTCTACAGGTTTGCAGCCCAGGAGCAATAGGCTATACCACATAGCCTAGGTTTATGGTAGCCTATACTCTCTAGGTTTGTATAAGTGCACCCTAGGAGGTTTGCACAAGGATGAAACGTCCTAATGATGCATTTCTCAGAATGTATCACAGTCATTATGTGACACCTGACTGTACCTTTAATCATACTTAAAATCCAAACTCATTTCAATGATATGCAAATTCTGACATGATCTGGCCCCTGCCTACCTCTGCCATCACAGTCCTTCTCACCACACTGTAGCCACGCTACACTGTAGCCACATCTTGCTGGCTTTTCCACACACCAACTTCATCTCTGCCTTAGGACTTTAGCTCTTGCTCTTCCCCCAGCCCAAATAGCTCTTCGCCAGTCTTTTCATGGCTGTCTTCCTTGTCACATTTAGATCTTAGTTTAAACATCATCTCCTTAGAAAGACCTTCCCTGACTGCAGCCTACCACATTGCCTTAATTTATTTTCTTTAGATCATTTATTACTGTCTGAAAATATCTTGTATATTTATTTATTTACTTAAGTTTTTATCCAACCACAACCTCCACCTTCACCTAAACATAAAGGAGGCCTCATAAAACTAGTGATTTTATTCATCATGTTTATTGTCATATTTATTGCCTAGCCTATAAGATATCAATAAATATTTGAGGGAGAATATATGAGAAAATAGTAAACAAATGGATGCATATTGCCTGGTTCCAGGCCTGAATTTCTAGATAATTGTCTATATCAATTGATTTACCTGCTTTATCACAATCACAGATTAAACTCTATAATGTTATAACTGTTCACATTCTTCTTCAACAGAATACTTTTATTACTTGGAGGGATCCAAAGATGCTCTCCTTTGTGGTTTCAGCACAGATTCAGGGTATGTAATATTTGTTTTCTCTTTAGTCTAAAGGCTGAAAGAGAAGGAAACGAATGTTCAATCAGTTTGCAAATTAGTCTTTGATTCTATATTGCTTTTTTATATATTTCATGGTTTTATTTGTCTCATTCTGTCCCACAACAAATCCAGTCTTTAAAATGTTCACAGTTAATGCATACTCTTGAAAGCAAGACTTTGAAATAGTGCTTGAATTAACACAAGACAGAAGTCACATAAATCTTAAGAAGGTAGAAAATGTTACATCTAGAAAACACCAAAAGTTGGTTGGATAGTTTCAGGTCTTTCTTCTTTCTGGAAAAAGAAGAGTCACAAAATCAATTTTTCTTTCTACTCCCAAGTTCCACTCATTCTCCAATTAAATGTGACTCATAGGTGACTGAATGTTGTGTTTTGGCAACTCTAAGCAAAGGGATTCCTTGGACTTGGGTGCATATATTTTAAGAATATTGTATATATAAGAATATTGTACATATCCAACTGTCCATATTGCTGCTTCTTTCTTACACCAACTTCATTTTGTAGCATTAGCTGCATTAGCTCTTGCTTTTCCCCCTATGCAGATATCTCTTCATCAGTCTCTGTGTACACTGGAAACATAGGAATAAACCGGATAAGGTTGCTGTTCCCAGAAGAATCTCAGAGTATTGTATTTATTTAATGGCATCAGGAAAAACCAGTCCACCAATTTTAGAAAGAAAAAAGTCTTAAAGCTACAAATTTTTATGAACTTAGATAATTACTATATTTTGACTATTATTGATTCTAATCCATTCCAAGAATTATACAGAAAGAAAGAGCTTTGGTAGCAGCCTACATATCAATATTTACTGATCCAAGAACTATTACAAAACATCTATTGAAAGTTTCCATGTTTTAATGATGATAATGCTAATGGCAGCTATGATTTATTAAATACTTTCTATGTGCAGGAAGTAAGCTAAGTAATTTGTACACATTATTTAAACTTACTACAAATCTTATTTTCTTGAGGTAGATGTTATTATCCTATTTTCACAGACAGACTTGTGCCTTGAAGAATTTGGTAAAGTCACTATAAGTAGTCAGTAGTAGAGTGTGATTCAAAACCAGTTCGTCCTGGCTCCAAATCATGTATTCTTAATCGTTATTCAATGTTGTCCCCCTATAGAAGAAACCTTGAATTTGTAACTTTTCACTAAGGCTATTTAGCTTGTGTCCTGAAGACACTCTCACCTATAATATTCTTTTTCATGTGTAGCCAATGTCCAGAGGGGTACACCTGTATGAAAATTGGCAGAAACCCTGATTATGGCTACACGAGCTTTGACACTTTCAGCTGGGCCTTCTTAGCGTTGTTTAGGCTAATGACCCAAGATTACTGGGAAAACCTTTACCAACAGGTGAGTGCCAAGAGAAACATGCATTGTATTTTTGAATGGCATATGTATCTAGTGTATGTTAACAGCCTATATTAGGAGGATTTTTATTTATTTGAGAATGGAGGAAACTCTATTATCTTATTACTAAAATTATAAGTGTTTTACTCCCATAACTAATAATATGGATAGTTCTTGAATCGTAAATAATTTTCTTATCTTTTCTGGGCATATTTAATCTCTAGATCTTTCTCCTTCCTGAGTATATTATCCCATGGGGTCCTAGTTAAGTACCGGGACATACTGCAATGTTTTCTCAAGCTGCTCCTACACATGTACTGTTTTCCATGCGTGCTTGGGATGGCCTGAAGAGAAGAGGCTCTGTGATGTTCACCGGCTCACCATGTTTTATTTTTGAACTCCTATTTACAGTTAAAGATTCAATTCATTTCTCTAAGTTTTTCTCTCCCAAATCAACTGCTCCCAACTGTAGACTTCCGTGACTTTTTGTATATCCTTCTGTTTATATCATTGATATCTCGTACTGTAAGTGTTAATTCACATGGCCATTTCCTCTAACGTGAATGTGAACCTGTTGGGGCTGTGGTCTCTATTTACTTGTATATTCTCAGCAGCCAATCTAAAAGGAAGGAGAGCAAAATGATTATTCTATATTATGCATAACAATGATACACTTTTCTCAGAATAGTTGCAGATTTGTCTTTTTTTTCTTTTTTGGCCTATTTTATATTTACTTTATTTCCAAGAATATTATAAATGAATTCAGAAATTATGTAAGATGCACTTTACAGCAAAAACGAGAATGCAAATATTTTTTGAATAGGCAACAAGTGGTCACCTTTACTCAAAATTAAAGAAATACAAATAAAAAAATTAAAATAATTTTTCATCAGCGGTAAGACTTATTTTTCATTTAATATCTATTTATGCTATTCTAAATGCACTTTAAAATGCTTTGTATGATAAAAGTATATTATATTATAAAATTATTAATATACATGCTAATTATCTTGTAAATTTGTTTAAGTTACTTATAGATTCTCAATATTAGACCTTTGTCAGATGGGTAGATCGCCAAATTTTTCTCCCATTCTATAGTTTGCCTGTTTACTCTGATGTTAGTTTCTTTTGCTGTGCAGAAGCTCTTTAGTTTAGTTATATCCCATTTGTCAATTTTGGCTTTGGTTGCAATTGCTTTTGGTGTTTTTGTCATTAAGTCTTTGCCCAGGCCTATTTCCTGAACGGTATTGCCTAAGTTTTCTTCTAGGATTTTTATGGTTTGGGGTTTTATATTTAAGTCTTTAATCCATCTTGAGTTAATTTTTGTATAAGGTATAAGGAAGGAGCCCAGTTTCAGTTTTCTGCATATGGCTAACCAGTTTCTCCAGCACCATTTATTAAATAGGGAATCCTTTCCACATTGCTTGTTTTTGTCAGGCTTGTTGAAGATCAGATGCTTGTAGAAGTGTGGTGTTGTTTCTGAGGTCTCCGTTCTATTCCATTGGCCTATATGTCTGTTTTGCATGCTGTTTTGGTTACTGTAACCTTATAGTATAGTTTGAAGTCAGGTAGGGTGATGCCTCCAGCTTTGTTCTTTTTGCTTAGAATTGTCTTGGCTGTATGTGCTCTTTCCTGGTTTCATATGAAATTTAAAGTAGTTTTTTTATAATTCTGTGAAGATGTCAATGATAGTTTGATGGGAACAGCATTGAATCTATAAATTACTTTCAGCAGTATGGCCATTTTCATGATAATGAGTCTTCCTATCCATGAATATGGAATGTTTTTCCATTTGTCTGTGTCCTATCCTGTTTCCTTGATTAGTGACTTGCAGTTCTTCTTGAAGAGGTCTTTCATAACCTTTGTAAGCTGTATTCCTAGGTATTTTATTCTCTTTATAGCAATTGTGAATGGGAGTTCATTCATGATTTGGCTCTCTGCTTGTCTATTGATGGTATACAGGAATGCTTGTGATTTTTGCACATTGATTTTGTATCCTGAGACCTTGCTGAAGTTGCTTATCAGTTCAAAGAGTTTCGGGGCTGAGATGATTGGGTTTTCTAGATATAGAATCCTGTCATTTGCAGAGACAATTTGACTTCCTGTCTTCCTATTCGAATATCCTTTATTTCTTTCTCTTGTCTGATTGCTCTGGCCGAAATTCCAACACTATGCTGAATAGGAGTGGTGAGAGAGGGCATCCTTGTCTTGTGCCAGTTTTTAAAGGGAATGTTTCCAGCTTTTTCCGATTCAGTATGATATTGGCTATGGATTTTTCATAAATAGCTCTTATTATTTTGAGATGTGTTTCATCAATACCTAGTTTATTGATAGTTTTTAACGTGAATGGATGTTGAATTTCACTAAAGACCTTTTCTGCATCTATTGAGATAATCATGTGGTTTTTGTCATTGGTTCTGTTTATGTGATGGATTACATTTATTGATTTGCATATATTGAACCAGCCTCTCATCCCATCAAAAAGTGGGCAAAGGATATGAACAGACACTTCTCAAAGGAAGACATTTATGTGGCCAAAAAACATGAAAAAAAGCTCAACGTCGGTGGTCATTAAGAAATGCAAATCAAAACCACAATGAGATACCATCTCAAGTCAGTCAGAATGGTGTTGTTAAAAAGTCAAGAAACAATAGATGCTGGTGAGGCTATGAAGAAATAGTAACGCTTTTACACTGTTGGTGGAAGTGTAAATTAGTTCAACAGTTTTGAAGACAGTGGGGCAATTTCTCAAGGACCTAGAACCGGAAATACCATTTGACCTAGCAATCCCATTACTTGGTATATACCCAAACGAATATAAATCATTCTACTACAAAGACACATGCACATGTATGTTTATTACAGTACTATTTGCAATAGCAAAGAGATGGAATCAACCCAAATGCCCATCAATGTTAAACTGCATAAAGAAAATGTGGTACACATACACCATGGAATACTATGCAGCCATAAAAAAAGAATGAGATCATGTCCTTTGAAGGGACATGAATGAAGCTGGAAGCCATCATCCTCAGCAAACTAATACAGGAAGAGAAAACCAAACACTGCCTGTTCTCACTCATAAGTGGGAGTTGAAAAAATTTGAACACATGGACACAGGGAGGGGAAAAATACACACTAGGGCCTGTTGGGGAGTGGGAGGCAAGGGGAGGGAGAACATTAGGACAACTACCTAATGTATGCAGGTCTTAAAACCTAGATAATGTGTTGATAGGTGCAGCAAACCACTATAGCACATGTATACCTATGTAACAAACCTGCACGTTCTGAACATGTATCCTGGAACTTAAAGTAAACATGTGAAAAAAAGCTCATCATCACTGGTCATTAGAGGAATGCAATTCAAAACCACAATGAGATACCATCTCATGCCAGTTAGAATGGTGATCATTAAAAAGTCAGGAAATAACAGATGCTAGAGAGGATGTGGAGAAATAGGAATGCTTTTAAACTGTTGGTAGTAGTGTAGATTTGTTCAACCATTGTGGAAGACAATGTGGCGATTCCTCAAGGATCTAGAACTAGAAATGCCATTTGACCCAGCAATCCCATTACTGGGTATATACCCAAAAGATTATATATCATTCTACTGTATAGACATATGCACATGTATGTTTATTGTGGCACTATTCACAATAGCAGAGACTTGGAGCCAACCCAAATGTCCATCAAAGATAGACTAGATAAAGAAAATGTGGCACATATACACCATGGAATACTATGCAGCCATAGAAAAGAATAAGTTCATGTCCTTTGCAGGGACATGGATGAAGCTAGAAACCATCATTCTCAGCAAACTAAAACAGGAACAGAAAACCAAACACCACATGTTCTCACTCATAAGTGAGAGTTGGATAATAAGAACAGATGGTCACAGGGAGAGGATCATCACGCACTGGGGCCTGTCGGGGTTGGGGGTAAGGGGAGGAATAGCATTAGGAGACATAACTAATGTAGGTAACGAGTTAATGGGTGCAACAACCCACCATGGCACGTGTAACATGTAACATATAACAAACCTGCACGTTACGCCAAAAAAAAAAAAGAAAGAAAAATCTCTGTACCTTCAGTTTAATTTTGCTGTAATCCTAAAACTATTTTGAAAAATCAAATCTATTTTAAAAAGCAAATAAAACCAAAAAAAGTTAATTGAAATACCTATGAGATGAATAAAGTAATTAAATAAGACTATCTCCCTAGAGTTAACATTCAATGATATTATTAATATTTAATGGTAAATAAAGAAAAGATAGAATTTTAACAGTAAGAGGGACTATAGATATCACTTGTTCCTAAAATTTGAAAGCGAGCAAAGGATTTGATTTTATGAGTAATTTTCAGACTATAGGAAAAAATGCATGATTTTTATACTACTACACTTAATAATCAAGAATCATACATGACTTTAGTACAAGCATATCACATTGCTATATTCTTTGTACTGAAAATGTATTTAATATTTGTTTTCCATGAAGATATAATTTCTCCTTATAGTTTTGATAACATGAGATTATACAAAACTGTCAAATTTGCCCATGCCAGTCAACTTGAAATAATTTACTAAAAAACTTTCTGTTGTTCAAATGACAATTTCCATTTTTCCCTAGACGCTGCGTGCTGCTGGCAAAACCTACATGATCTTCTTTGTCGTAGTGATTTTCCTGGGCTCCTTTTATCTAATAAACTTGATCTTGGCTGTGGTTGCCATGGCTTATGAAGAACAGAACCAGGCAAACATTGAAGAAGCTAAACAGAAAGAATTAGAATTTCAACAGATGTTAGACCGACTTAAAAAAGAGCAAGAAGAAGCTGAGGTACTGTTATTTGATTTAAAATTCTTCCCAAAGGTAGAAATGCAAAAGGTTACAACAGAGGCTCTGTGGTTTATGTTCGGCCTTCTCCAGCTAGATTTTCTTTAATGAACTTTTGTGTATAAACTGCATCCTCATTTCTGGTGTGGATAGAGGAACCAATTCTGAACTGAGCTAGAATTGACACTTTCCCCATAATCATCTCACTGCATGGAAAGTGATCTAAGGCTGTTCCTCCTAAACCTTTTACCTACAATGACTTAGAGTGTGTGCGTGTGTGTGTGTTTATATATGCATATATATATATATATATGCATATATACACACAGTCAAAATGGATTTCCCCAGAGTACCAATTGTATACAGTGGTTTCAGGAAACTTATTTTAATGTTAAAATTAACAGATACTGTTCTATGGGGTATGAAGACCACAGTGCATCATGTTTTCTTAATGTCACAAAGATTTTTAAGATAAAACAGGAGATATTAAGAAAATAATAATTTTGATGTGGCTACTTCAGGTTGTCACAGCTCCTTGAGAGTTTCCTCCTTAATCCTCTCTCCAAAGAGATTCTTCAGTGTAAATGTTTGAGAAGGCTTGTACGAAGAGAAACATAATTTCAGATATACTGCAGGTGTCTTAACATTTGTCTGAAGGTTTGACCTAGTTAAATCTCTTCAAGGAATCTAATGTATTAGGGGAGGGCCATCATCTGTAATGCAGATAAATTCTGATGCACAAATATTCAGTGCAGTGTTTGAATAATGGTAAAAATCAGAAAACATTTAAATTTTGGAAAATTAGAAAATAACTAAGAAAATTATGAAAACTGTGTATCTCAGAGTATTATTTTGCCATAGAACTATGTTTTTTTTAAAAATTATGATGTCATGAGGAAAAATCTTTTAGAATAATGATGGATTAAATACTGTAGTCAGATACAATCTCAGTTTTAAAATTATACAGACATATAAAAAGAATGGAGGAAATATTTGCACCAATTGTTTCTGGGATGTAAGATGACTTTTTTTTCTGTTTTTCATTTGTATCTTTATTTCCCATGTTTTTACAAGAATTTTTTTAGTGTTTATAAACAAAACATTTTTGTAAAAGGATAGTACTGGGTTATCCCAGGTACTACCTAGGGAATCCCCAGAAGTCTCATTCAGGCCAATACTCATTGACCTTACCACTTTCTTACAATATTGTGCTGTAATAATTCATTTATTTTTCAGATAACTCAATCTTTATTAAACCATCGAGTGCCTGATTCTATTGATGATATGGAGTTAATTGCCTGATCATCAAATTGTCTGTCTTATTACATGGTTTATGTACATTCCAAAATTACCTTGTAAAACATTAACATATAATATTTAATTTGTCTTTATTGTAAGCAAATTAATAACATGTGATAGTTTAATTCCAAAATACAATAGAGCTTTATTTCAACCTGAGACAAAAAATATATATATACTTTGTAAACATTCTGATCACTGTGTAAAGAAAACGATCATTTCATGTTTAAAAGACATGATTATATGCACCATGTTGTTATGCTGATAGGTGAAAGATGGCCTGTCCTAGAGTTTCCTAGGCTTTGGAAATGACTCATTTAAGTGTTAACGTCTTGGCCCAACCAGGCAATCGCAGCGGCAGCGGCTGAATATACAAGTATTAGGAGAAGCAGAATTATGGGCCTCTCAGAGAGTTCTTCTGAAACATCCAAACTGAGCTCTAAAAGTGCTAAAGAAAGAAGAAACAGAAGAAAGAAAAAGAATCAAAAGAAGCTCTCCAGTGGAGAAGAAAAGGGAGATGCTGAGAAATTGTCCAAATCAGATTCAGAGGAGAACATCAGAAGAAAAAGTTTCCACCTTGGTGTCGAAGGGCATAGGCGAGGACACGAAAAGAGATTATCTACCCCCAATCAGGTACCACCCAAACTGCTCAATGTGTATCGCCAGAGGCAGAATGATAGAGAAAACTGTCTTATTTTAGGGTAAGAGACCTCAGGAGAGGATAGTGAGTGACTTCATTGGCATGATCTTAGGTAAAAACCTAGTATCGCTGGGCATTAATGGAAAGATGTACACAGGTTTTCATTTGGGTTTTATCATTTTTGAAAGATTTTATAGTTTCAGAATTGTCAATATATTTTCTAATAAACTATTTTCAGAAACAAAATATTACTGAGAACCATTGCAGAAATAAAGAGACTATTCACACTATAGAATACCTTTTATATTTGTATTTTATAATGTGTTTTATAATGCCTCATTGGGTAAAAACTAATCTTAGACTAGTTGCGCTTCTTTCTTTTATTCTTTTTTTTTTTTTTTGAGACGGAGTCTTGCTGTGTCACCCAGGCTGGAGTCGGCTCACTGCAAGCTCTGCCTCCCGGGTTCATGCCATTCTCCTGCCTCAGCCTCCCAAGTAGCTGGGACTACAGGAGCCTGCCACCATGCCCGGCTAATTTTTTGTATTTTTAGTAGAGATGGGGGTTTTACCATGTTAGTCAGGATAGTCTAGTCTCGATCTCCTGACCTCGTGATCTGCCTGTCTCGGCCTCCCAAAGTGCTGGGATTACAGGCGTGAGCCCCCGTGCCCCGCCTTGCTTCTTTCTTAACCATTATAGGTAATAGTATTACCTGAGTATCGCTCACCCATTTGGAACTTTGGAGAAGCCTTTGATATCGTCCACCCCCAACCACATCAACTACTAATATGTAGTGCCATAGTTGTTAATTCTGCTTATGTGGAAGTTCTCTTTCCCTTTCTCTTTTCACTGGAACCTTCATCTCTCAGGTCTCCCTGCCTATAATTCTGCACAAACCCCCAAGAAGAACCATTACTTCTATTTTCCTTAGGACTTCTCTGTTTTCCATCATACAACCCCACAAATCATTTTTCTGAACTAAAAATCTAGTTAAGAATCTGCAAGATTCTACCTGATATACCTAATAATAAAAGGTAGAGTCCCTGCCTCCACAATTTCACTTGAACCTAGGGGATGATACGGAACTTGGACACATATATCAATAAAAATAAATATGACCGGAGCAGTCCAAGCTGGTTTTGAGGCGAAGACCTTGCCATACTTTTTCCATTGTTCACAATATTTGCCGCTTTGTTCTTCACATAGTAAGCACTAACGTCTATTGAACTAGATCCTTCCAAAGGATTTGCATCCTGGACATGAGTCATATAAGCATGAATTTTTCCTCCTCTTTGGTATTGGGCAACTTCTTTAAAAATATTTAATGACTTTATAAATTAACTGGTGTTAAATGGTCTTTTAAAATACACTCTAACTGAGCTCTTAGTACGTAAGGTGGATTTTCAATGCAAAGAACCATACAGCATGATTTCCAGTTTTTTGTGAAGCTTGGGGATTGATATATAAAAAGCTGAATGACCGGTAACAATACTAAGTTCTTTTTTTAATGATATATTCTGCGCAGCAAAATGAATGGCATTAAAAGAAAGGAGCAGTAACTCTAGACCAGAATATTAGAGAGCTGTACAGCAACAAATAATTTACCTGGTCCTGAAAGGATGAGTTCTGCAAATCATTTCATCCCTTCAGTGGAATAAGTTTTTTTTTCCTCACTGAATTGCTTCGTTTTTAAGTGTGTTTCTTTTAAGTCAGTACAGAGCCACCTGCCCTCAGGCCAGTGGGTTCAGTAGTATTTATATGAAGGTACTTCTGTTAGTAGGTGCTTCAGCAAATACATGTTATTTTGTAATTTTTCTGCAGTCACCACTCAGCATTCGTGGTTCCTTGTTTTCTGCAAGGCGAAGCAGCAGAACAAGTCTTTTTAGTTTCAAAGGCCGAGGAAGAGATATAGGATCTGAGACTGAATTTGCCGATGATGAGCACAGCATTTTTGGAGACAATGAGAGCAGAAGGGGCTCACTGTTTGTGCCCCACAGACCCCAGGAGCGACGCAGCAGTAACATCAGCCAAGCCAGTAGGTCCCCACCAATGCTGCCGGTGAACGGGAAAATGCACAGTGCTGTGGACTGCAACGGTGTGGTCTCCCTGGTTGATGGACGCTCAGCCCTCATGCTCCCCAATGGACAGCTTCTGCCAGAGGTGATAATAGATAAGGCAACTTCTGATGACAGCGTAAGGACGTTTTACATAGCTCAGGCATGGCTGGGCCCTTGTTCCTGCATCAGTCGGTCTCTCTGCTGGAGGGCCTTCTCTCTGGTCTTGTGAATGGCTCTGCATTTTGCAATACTTTTTCTATAGAAACACACCTTTGATTCATTACCTTAATCCTCATTCTATGTGTTGTAGGCATCTAACTCAAAGATAAAATCCCATTTTTGTAAAAAGGTACTTGTCTATTAATTTTATAATGGAAGATTATAAATAATCTAGAGAACAATTTATGAAAGATAAATATATAGATAGATATCAGCACAGAAAATTCAATGATAATGCTGATGTTAGTTAATAATAGATCCCATTTCTATGAAGAAATTTGGATTACTTGCCAGCTACTGCTATCTTTTTCAGGTCACAACTTAATATGTACCTATTCCAAGGAATTCCAAGGAATCTTATTTGAGTTGTTAGTAACAGCAAACACGTATTTAGTATTTACGACAACCCCATGAGATGACATATTATCATCTCTGTTTTACAAATGGGAAAATTGAGGCATGGGGAAATAAAGCAACTTACCCCAATGTACTCAGGTAATAAACGGTAACTCTGAAGTTGAAACAGAGGCTGTCTGTTTCAGAGCTTGTACTCTTAACCACCCACTCTGCTATCTCTCCAATGTGCAGTAGAACGCTTACCTTGAAAAAATTTAGAATGACTATGTCGTAGGTCCTCTACATAAATGAAACATAACTGTTTTCCTTTTTAAAAAATAGTTCATCTGGAGTCTATGAATCAAAACAAAATATCTGAAACGCAAGCATTGATACAAACAAACATAAAAGCAAAACAACAATTTTACAGCAGTTCCAAAGGTCTAGGAGTCACTGAGTGGTTAGAGAAAGGTGTCTGATTAGGCTTGAAAGTGAGATCTTTCTCATTCCTGGAGTTTCCAGGATATCTCTTTAGCCCACTCACTATGCTATGCTGCATTACTAATATCAGCAAGGGCTTTGACTAGCCCAATAAACTTCAAACATATGCTACATGCTTATATATTTATATTTGCAGACAGTGTAGTATTTTAAATGAGAATATAGTTCCATCAAATCCATGGCCACACATATATTTCAATTTGAATAAATGCATGTGCTTTTAGGTAACATGTGACCTCTATGTGTGCATGATACAGCTTAAGCCCTTCTCTCAAGGTACTTTTCCTTATTGAATGAGCATGTTAAATTTCTGTGGAATCAAACTTTGGTTGCATTTTGTTTTTTAATTATGTGTGTAGTATGTAAAATATTATATAATTTATATCAGATTTGGAGATTATTTCATATTTTTAATGAAGTTTCTTCATTTAAGAGTTTTTTAACCATAGAAAAATCAGTATCACAATAAATCCTAAAGTGAAAACTAGAAAACTAGGGGAATTAGTGGATACTTATGAGATACAATGGTAATACAATAAACATAAAATTGTGGCACAATATATGGTTTATATGAAAACACTGCATAACAAATAATGTCGTCTCTATACCTGAAACATATCTACATGGAAAAGAATTTGTTTAATCTGACAAATTCTTATTTCACAGACTATAGCACAGAAAACATGGTTTTGAGACTTTTCAAAAAGTTGACTTTTTACAGAGATCTCTCAAATGGGTATGTCTGTTCACATACACATATATGTATAATACACCCATGCACATATTTATGCCTGTATATGTTTTGATACACCACATACATGCATGGCTATATACAACTATATAATTTTACAAATCTAGAAATATGTATTTATATATTTAAATATATACCACATACCACACACAAGCAGACAAACGTGATAGATCTAGAGTTGTATAGTTTTTTGTGTATATATGTGTATGTGAGTATGTGTGTGTATTTCTGGCCTGCATGGAATCAACATAGTGTTTTAAATTTGAATTAATTTTCAAGTTTTACAAATAAGACATTTTCTCACAAAAATAAATATACTTGGTATGCATGAATTCATATTTTTGTATGGCAACAATTTCTAGAGCTGAAAGAGTGGTCACCTCTTTCAGATGTAGCTTGCATTCTCCATTTCACTAATTGTTCTTTTCAAACTGAGTCATTGATCATCATATACTCTGCTCAGTTCATGAGGTCTTCCTTGGCAGTAAGAGACAAGCATTACAGTAGTTTCATTAATGTTGTTCCCTCAATACAAAGTAATTCCAGAAATTTATCAGAGAACACTGAGATTCTACCCCTTTAGATACACAGCACTACAGCACTTTAACTGTTTTCATGTAGGACTCTCACATGATAAAACTATCTGAATAAATTGGACACCCAGAAAGGTAGAGAGGTGATGATAGTGATATAACAAAAAAGCAGCTAGCTTTATTTTTTATCTCCTAAATATTAATTCCTTTAATCCTTACAAGAATATGAAGCAAGTACTATGATTATCCCCATTTTACCAATAATAAAACTGAGACAGTTAAGTAACTCTCCTGTGATATACAGCCAGTAAGTAGCAGAGCCATAATTTGAACCCAGCAATCTAAGCTCTACTTTTAATTACTCACCACAGCTATATAAGCAAGATTTTATCTTACACCTACAATTTATTAGGATTCTGTTCTTAAGACGTTAATTGATCTTTTTTTAGGGCACAACCAATCAAATACACAAGAAAAGGCGTTGTAGTTCCTATCTCCTTTCAGAGGATATGCTGAATGATCCTAACCTCAGACAGAGAGCAATGAGTAGAGCAAGCATATTAACAAACACTGTGGAAGGTATGTAATAATCTTCTTTTTACCAGACAGATTCTTAAATAAAATTAACATAAATCTGGTCAACCTTAAATAGACACGTGAAATTCTTAGGAATAATATCAGAGGCCATAAAATAGTTTTAAATGATGGTAAAGATAACCAATGGATATTGATGGAAGTGTTTTTGTGTGCTTAAAAATGGATAAAGTTATTTGCTCTTAAACACACACATTGATAACATGGCAAAAATGACTTTGCAAAAATGAAAAAAAAACCCACAAAGACAGATGTTGGGTGATCTGACCTTTCAAAGACAAGTGATTTAATGGTAATTGATGCAGAAAAGAAGGTTAACCCAGAGCTATGTGATTCTGTCCCTATCCAATCTTACAAATTACATAATCGCTCAAATTTGTCTCTTCTAATAAGCAAAGATAGTCAAAGGGTGACAACTTTACAAACTGTGCTGGCTTCTACCCTCTCCCCTGACAATATGCCCCAGGTCCCACCTGGTCCCTGGTCTAACACTTCACCCCCACATTCCCATCGTGGGAGCAGACAAAGTGTCTACCCATCCCCTGAATGAATGATGAGAAGTAAATGGGCTGGCTAATGGTGTGAAATGTCTATTTCATGAGTCCTCCATACATTATTTCTAGTTGCTTGGTTCTAGGATTGTTTTCACCCATGAACTATTACAGCAAGAGTTTTTTCTGGATAGAATAGTCTCATCTTATTGTTGTCATAGGACTAAAAACACAGGTGAAAAATATGCATATTGGTGGAAAATATACATTTCTCTGTTAAGGAAACATTAGTTCTCCTGTTTACCATCACATGTTAGGTGCATTTTCCTCTGAAAGATGCCCACGTATGTGCTTGCAGTCATTAATTTCACTTCCTTACCCTCATTATGCTTCATCTAGGCAACAAACATGTCATAATAGACTTATGTAAGAGGCTATACTTTCATTGAAAACAGTACTGTTAAATTTTCAAAATCTAAACTACAAACCTTGTTTCAATATTAGAGTGCCTCACTGATTTGTATCTGATTAGGAGTGAAATATACAAATGGCTGACTCCATGTTCTCTGTTTTTTTCTCCCAGAACTTGAAGAGTCCAGACAAAAATGTCCACCTTGGTGGTACAGATTTGCACACAAATTCTTGATCTGGAATTGCTCTCCATATTGGATAAAATTCAAAAAGTGTATCTATTTTATTGTAATGGATCCTTTTGTAGATCTTGCAATTACCATTTGCATAGTTTTAAACACATTATTTATGGCTATGGAACATCACCCAATGACTGAGGAATTCAAAAATGTACTTATTATAGGAAATTTGGTAAGTCTCTTATTGTATGTTGCATACTCATAGTTTCTCTCTTTAGTTGTCATCACTGTCATTTCATATTTTTTTATGTCAGATGAATCTGCAGCCTCATAATTATGCATATCAAGAAGTTACCATATGAATGGATGCGTAGAACCAAGTTTCTGGTTATGTCTTTCAAAATAATTGCGCAGTAGTGTTGAGGTCTATAAATAACAATACTATTTCTATAAAAGGTTACCATCTTGGGAGTTGATAATGATTTTTTCTTCCAGCATATTTCTTGGGAACAACACTTAACATTTTTAGTTCTTTCTTATACCTTCCTAATTACATTGCTGCTTTCTTATAAGTACACATCTCACATATTTTCAGAAAACCTGTGGATGTATTGCTTTGACATAATAGTGGTGAAATGTTTGGGTCCTCAGAGTCCCAAAGACCTGTGTTTGAATGCTGATTCTGCATTATATGAGTGATATGGCCTTGGACAAATATTTTAACTCTATATTATTTAATTTCATCATTTATAAAATAATGCTTCATTATAAAATGATAATTTTTATTTATAATATAACTATTTCATTTATCATATTGTTAGGTGGATTAGTTTCTACTTATTAGCCTCGCATATAGTAAATACACAATAAATTAAAGCTGTCATCATCATCAACATCATTATCATCAAAACTTCAAAAACTTAATGAAACAAGCTTTAAAAACAACTATTTTGAGAAACCAAAATGGTTGAACTGGACATAGAAGACTCAAGGATAGGTGAGAAAGTGATCAACAGGCTTCTAGAAGATATAAGATCCAATTAGGAAAACTGATGCCAGAGTGATCTCTAAAATGTACAGTGTTGGTCACACTAACTCATAGTAAACAAAGGGTCAGTTTTTGACTATGGATGTGAGGCAGGCACCAGTTCATTTTTAGGGCTAGAGAATCCCAGCTTATGACTCTTTGTAAACCATGAATAACTCTGGGTATCTTTGTCAATGTCTACATAAGATAATTTTGCTTTTGCTGTAGTCCCAAACAAATTGATATTTGAAGACCAGAAGTTCTTTTCTGGGTCTGCCTTCTCTTCCAAATTGTCTACAAATATTCCCAGTTACAATGTTTTTCCCCATGTGCTCGCTGAGTTAGCATTCTTCTTCCCTTCTATTTATCTTTGCAAAAAGGCAGGAATATCTAGTTTCTAATTGTTGGTGGAGATCTGGATCATGCAAATAAGTACCTTCTCCACTGAGATGACTACATCCCTGTGAACTCAGAAAGGATTTACCTGGTCACAGCTATTACCACAACCTCAAGTCCAGCTGCTCGCTGCCAGTCGTCTTGATCCTGCATTATTTGAAAATTGACTCCTACAATTATAGACCTAAACATTTCCCTTAGAATCATCTTTGATCAGATTCCTTGACTCAAAGTGTACCCAAAGGATTCATTTTGGTGTTGCCTTTTTAAGTGAGTCCTTTGATACCAGTATCATGAATTAATGATACTTTGCACTTTTGTGTCAAAGCTTTAGAAGTCTTACTTTAGCTGCCATATTGTCAATTAAATACTTTTTTCTCATCTGCTGATAAATCTTTAAAGAGTGAGTCAACATGTTCTTTATTACTCTAACAGTAGTCAGATCAGAAAAATTTTTTTTTTTTTCTGGCTCAAAATTTCAGTATCAATTTATGTTTTCTTTTTATCTTCTTCCAGAACAACTTTTTGACCCACATAAATTCTTTGAAAACAGTGACTGTGTCAATTACCAAATGTTTTACTTTGCTGAAATTTTAATATGCTATTCTAAAACGCTCTATAAAAATGATGAGCACTGACAGGACAGTTAGAGCTTCAACCTTTTGATACTTATATGGGAGCCAGGGAAGAGTGATACCTAGTTTATAGGACTAAGTTGATAAGAATATCCATTTATAAAGTATTTAGCAAACTGTCTGGAACACAGTAAATGCTAAGCAAACAGTGATTATTATCATTGTGTTGATTTACTATTTTCTAATATTAACAGAAAAACATTATGTTTCTCACTTAGGTCTTTACTGGAATCTTTGCAGCTGAAATGGTATTAAAACTGATTGCCATGGATCCATATGAGTATTTCCAAGTAGGCTGGAATATTTTTGACAGCCTTATTGTGACTTTAAGTTTAGTGGAGCTCTTTCTAGCAGATGTGGAAGGACTGTCAGTTCTGCGATCATTCAGACTGGTAAACATAAACTAAGGTTGCCATTATATTCTATAATAAAGGGATATTTATTTGGTTTTGCATTATTATTTAAAACTTTTTGGAATTTGAATCAAAAGGCAAGATTTTATCTTGATATCAAGTAAAATAAAATCCATTCATTGACAAATGCACTTAAATAACTGAAACCACTTGAATATTTTTACAATTTTTGAAGACATGCTCAATTCTAATTTGAAGTGCACATTAATATAATATAAATATTTTCTATTATATTAATATAGTGCAATAATTTATTTCACAGTAAGAAGCTTATGGCTTACAGAATTTCAATGATTATATGTTCATAACTTTATGAATTTGGTAAAGATCAAATTGTTATCCCTCAAACAATTGTTGTCTGATCTTAACAATATAAAAACAAAGACTTTTTAAAGCACATTTCTCTAATATGCTAGAATTTATCTAAATGTCAGCATGAAAAATGTATAAAAGTATTAGAAAATAGAATTAAGGATAAATTATCAATTCTAAAAGAAATAATATCACAAATTATAAGAGATTTCTATGGCAATCCTGAACTAAAAGTACATACTTTCTTCATAATATCTGTTGTCATTTTCTGGGGCAAGTAGAACAAAATAACAGAAATATTGAAAATAGATGAGAATGAAAAATAAGAATAGTTTATTTTAGCCAGATAATAATGACAACATTATAGGACTTAAAGTCAGCTTTACACTTTGAACAAAAATCAAGATTGGAAACATTGAAAAAATTTTCATAATGATTAATATTAAACTTTATATTTGCTTTTAGCTCCGAGTCTTCAAGTTGGCAAAATCCTGGCCAACATTGAACATGCTGATTAAGATCATTGGTAACTCGGTAGGGGCTCTAGGTAACCTTACCTTAGTGTTGGCCATCATCGTCTTCATTTTTGCTGTGGTCGGCATGCAGCTCTTTGGTAAGAGCTACAAAGAATGTGTCTGCAAGATCAATGATGACTGTACACTCCCACGGTGGCACATGAATGACTTCTTCCACTCCTTCCTGATTGTGTTCCGCGTGCTGTGTGGAGAGTGGATAGAGACCATGTGGGACTGTATGGAGGTTGCTGGTCAAGCTATGTGCCTTATTGTTTACATGATGGTCATGGTCATTGGAAACCTAGTGGTATGTAACCAGATGTTCATACATTTTAATTTCTCTGTGGAAATTATTTTGTGATGATGTGATCTATTATTTTTATAATTTTATAATTATATCTAAAGTCATTAATTGCAACAGAATAGTGATAATTTTAATACAAGAAAGAACAGGAAAGAGAACAAAATGTTGTTTTAGTTTCGCTAGCCAAAAAATCCATATTTATATTTTTCAAAATCACTGCCTATTCATTTTAATGCAAAGCTTTCTATCTTTCTCTCTAATCTTGATAGTAACGGCATATGCTCTCTTGAAGCTATACTAATAAATAATATATAATTAAGTTAATAATAACAAAAATGAAGTTAATAATGGACTAAGGCAAATGAAAGGACTAGTCCCGCACCTTATAGCCATGTATAAGACTAGCCTCTATAGCAAGGATCAGCACCTATGCCCCACAAACCACAGCAAGTCCAGTGCCTGTTATTGTGCGGCCCTGGGAGCTAAGAATGATTTTTAAATTTTTAAGTGGTTAAAATAATCAAAAGAAGAATAAATGACACATGCACATTATATGAAATTAGAATTTTAGTGTTCATAAATTTTATTCAAACATGGGAGTGTTAATTCATTTACGTATCTTCCATGGCTGCTTTTACATTACAATGGCAGAGATGAATAGCTGCCATGGAAATTCTATGCCCAATAGCATCTAAAATATTTATCATTTGGCCCTTTACAGAAAAAGTTTTCCAACCACTGGCCTATAGCATCGCGTAGACATAGCAATTTGCCTGTTTTTTGAATTAGTGTTTTCTTGACTTGTACTTCTTTTTATTTTTTTCTTCCTTATACTGATTGGTGAACACTTTCAAGCTTACAAGCAGGAGAAAATTGGGATAAGATGCTCTTCTATGAGCCACTCATCTCAATTCTCAAATCTGCCGTGTTGACTAGTCTCAGTTGGTCAGCTTGACATCAAATCTCTCATCAGGTATCCAGAACGTGGGGTATGGTAACAGCCATATGGTAAGTGCCTTCACTTCCCACTGAGTTGAAAAAAGTTACTAAAATATTGTTGTCCTTGTAACCACCATAAAAAAAGGACTCAGAAGTCAGGACAGAAACCTACATTCATCCAATCACACACTAAATGATACTGTGCCAGACATACACAAAGGCATTTATGCAGCACATATTCTGGATTTTTACTGCACAAAAAATATATATCATGGATTACCATTCTGTAATTGTTGATCACCCTCAAGTTGCAGTAATAAATAAGCTTTCTAGTTTTATACAGCCTCACAAATTCCTTCCAATATGGAATGAAATACACATTCTCTTTGTTTCTTCTTCTCAGTTTTGCATTTATAAGCTCCTATAGCAGGATTTGCTTGTGTATTTTCTTTTTCTTTTTTTTTTCTTTGAGATGGAGTCTCACTTTGTTGCCCAGGCTGGAGTGCAATGATGCACTCTCGGCTCGCCCCAACCTCCGCCTCCTGGGTTCAATAGGTTCACCTGCCTCAGCCTCCTGAGTAGCTGAGATTACAGGTGCATGCTACTGTGCCAGCTAATTTTTGTATTTTTAGTAGAGGCGGGTTTTCATCATGTTGGCCAGGCTGGTCTCGAGCTCCTGACCTCAGGTGATCCAGCCTCCTTGGCTTCCCAAAGTGCTGGAATTAGAAGCATGAGTCACCACGCCCAGCCGTGTACTTCTTCTTAAAAAATTTTGACATAAAATCCTGAAATTGGGACAGGTATAACTTGTGAAAACATGCCACATCAAAGCCAATGATCACAAATAATTTAAATGTTTATCATTTATTCAGGCAAATTCAAAGGGAAAGGCATTCCCTTGGCTCTCACTTTATCCACTCAATATTTTTCAGTATCTTCTCTGTGAAAAGAAAGGTATTTAGGTATAGTTTAGATAGGAAGGCATTGTTTAGGTATTATTTAGGGTGGAAAACCAAAACCACTTACCCATGATCTAATCGTTGTTTTTAAGATGCTTATTAGGACACAGAAAAGTGGTACACAAGATATCAGACAAGGAAGAAGTGATGAGTTCTACCAATGAGGTTAAAATAAAATGCTTTTGACACTTAAAAGAAAGAGTTTTAGATTGAGACTTGAGGGAGGTTTTTGAAGTGGGTCTTTGAAGAATGGATAATATCATATTTGATCCTGGACACTGGTGTGAGAGTTATGTTTTCCTTTGAATGACAATATAGATTTATAGTAAAAAACAGAGGAGATATATCGATGAGTGTTTCATTCATGTAGAATTAGTGTTAACTAACTCATATTGTTATTCTTTAATTATTAATTATTGACAATGAAAGTATACAGAAAAAAATTCATAAAGTTGATAACCAATTCTTGACTAATGAAGGAACTACCAATATCATAGAATTAAAATTTAAGGAAAAAAATATATTCCTGATATAGTCTTCCACATTAGAGTTATATGCTAAACTGGCTTCTCTTTTTTTATATTTCTCTAATTTATTGTTTCAGTCGTTTTATTGCCAATTAATTGAAATGGTTAAGGATCACAGGTTTAGGAAAACGTTTGGAAAAATAGATTTTAGTCAGCTTGGGGTCTATATCAGGAAACTTGTGAAGATCTTTAATCACAATGAGACTGAATCAAGTATACATTTTATTAATATTTCTTCTCTTGTTTAACATGATAATACAAAGATGATACAAATGGACTTTATTTTGATTTGTGATACCCACTAGGTTATAGAAATATTAGAGACTTAAGATTTTTGAAGGAAAGAAAGTTGTCACAGCAGCTGTTCTCAACGAAGTGAGAACCTCATGAGCCACCGCACCCTGTTAAGATGGTTTAACACTTGAATGGATTAAGGAGAATAAAGCAGTAAAATGGACCTTCAGATCCTCACCAATATTCCTATTAAAACAAATATACACAAATGTGTATTTCATAGTGAAATATACTTTTTCATTGACAGGTATTAAACTATTAAACCATTTCAGGGACTTTTTGCAATTATCAAAATTGTTCAGTATGATTCCCAGACCTCCCACCTCCAGAATTTTCTCTTAAATCAGACTTATTGAGATACAATTTTAACCTGCTCTCTTTACTTACATCTCAGAGAAATTGTTTTTTGTTTTTTGTTTTTTTTTTGAGACGGAGTCTTGCTCTGTCACCCAGGCTGGAGTGCAGTGGCGCGATCTCCGCTCACTACAAGCTCCGCCTCCCGGGTTCCCGCCATTCTCCTGCCTCAGCCTCCCGAGTAGCTGGGACTACAGGCGCCGCTACCACGCCCAGCTCATTTTGTGTATTTTTAGTAGAGCCGGGGTTTCACGGTGTTAGCCAGGATAGTCTCCATCTCCTGACCTCGTGATCCACCCGCCTCGGCCTCCCAAAGTGCTGGGATTACAGGCATGAGCCACCGCACCCGGCCCAGAAATTGTTTTAGGTATGACCAAAATGATGGGTGAGTACCTTCTCTTCAGTTAGGTCTTACTTTGATTTTTCAAACATGAGGTAGATGATTTGGGCCATGAAAAGATTTACATCAAATGCCAATTCAATTTTCTTTTTTGTTTCCTGGGTAAAAGAATGTTTAAATATAATTTACATGTTGCCTGCCCTCTGTGAACATTTTTTTTTTTTTTTTACAATTTTTTTGTTTGTTTGTTTGCTTGTTTGTTTGTTTTTGAGACGGAGTCTCGCTGTGTTGCCCAGGCTGAAGTGCAGTGGTGAGATCTCGGCTCACTGCAAGCTCCGCCTCCTGGGTTCACGCCATTCTCCTGTCTCAGCCTCCCGAGTAGCTGGGACTACAGGCGCCCACCACCACGCCCAGCTAATTTTTGTATTTTTAGTAGAGACGGGGTTTCACTTTTTTAGCCAGGATGGTCTCGATCTCCTGACCTCGTGATCCACCCACCTCGACCTCCTAAAGTGCTGGGATTACAGGCGTGAGCCACCGCGCATGGCCTTTTTTTTTACAATGTTGAGTTCACCTGCACTTCTACTTCAGTGAGAAAAAAATAATAATTAACTCAAAAATAAGACTTTGTTTCAAGAGAATAGAAATTGTCCTGACCTTTTTTGTAATCTCTTCTGGGGCCAACATAATAGGCAATGAAGCCAGCCAATCATAATGCCATTATTGCATGTGAATCAGGTTCAAGGGGCAGGTCCTTTTCTGTGCTTTAAAAGTCACATTAAGTAGTATTCTAGCATACTTCTTGGACAGAATATTTCATTACAGGAACTTTGTAAGTATTGTGTGTTTCATTTGTTGGAACAAGTGACATTTATCTTCTGGTAAAGATCTTTAGCACAATAGAAAATAGTCACAATCGTCTTGTTCTACTTGTTTCTCACAAGTAATAAAGAATGATAGATGAATGCTAGGAGAGTTTTTTGGGTTCATAAAAGGGAACTTGATTAAGGAACTACTGCTACAGAAATGAACTTAGAAATGACGTAACGATAATGATGAGGGATCATTCTCTCTGCTCCCCATGGTAGTTCTTCCTGGGTATGGCTGATCCTCTGCTGCCAAGTCTGCTGGGGCTAGTCTAGGGATACAGTGATGAAGAGTCTACCCTCTCCTCTGTCTCTCTCACGTGGTCTTATCCGTGCGTGAAAAGGTGCAGAAATCTTCGTTGCTGGTTTGTATTGTGGCCTATATTCAGAAAAGTGTGCTTATTTTATTTTTTTTATATTTCCTGTCTCCCTATTTCTCTACCCCCTCTCCCCACCCTGATATAGGTCCTAAACCTATTTCTGGCCTTATTATTGAGTTCATTTAGTTCAGACAATCTTACAGCAATTGAAGAAGACCCTGATGCAAACAACCTCCAGATTGCAGTGACCAGAATTAAAAAGGGAATAAATTATGTGAAGCAAACCTTACGTGAATTTATTCTAAAAACATTTTCCAAAAAACCAAAGATTTCCAGGGAGATAAGACAAACAGAAGATCTGAATACTAAGAAGGAAAACTATATTTCTAACTATACACTTGCTGAAATGAGCAAAGGTCACAATTTCCTCAAGGAAAAAGATAAAATCAGTGGTTTTGGAAGCTGTGTGGACAAATACTTGATGGAAGACACTGATGGTCAATCGTTTATTCATAATCCCAGCCTCACAGTGACTGTGCCAATTGCCCCTGGGGAATCCGATTTGGAAAATATGAATACTGAGGAACTTAGCAGTGATTCAGATAGTGAATACAGCAAAGTGGTAAGAATGCTTCATATACTTTGTGTTTCCTGTTAACAATTAGTATGAAATGAATGAAAATTTCAGATTTCTGTTGCCATAAGTTCTTCTTAACGTTGCATATAGTGATGGATAGTTTTTTGTGCATGACTACACAACAGCTTCCTGAAGATTTATCTGGTAAGGTTTAGTTACTAGTTCTTAATAATTGATTTAATCTTACTTAGCTGTATGAGAAAGCACCAGGTATCTTTGAGCCTTCCCATTCTTCATCCCATGTTGCCTGTCAGTTGCAAAGTTACACACAGTCTCCCTCCACAGTGCCTGTTTGAATCCACCTCTCCTTGTCATCACCTTTCCTTTGTACTCACTATTTTTGGCCTAAACCATTTCAAGCAGAGTCTCGACTGATGCCTCTGCTTCCATTTTGCATTTACTCTAGTTTACTTATTTGATTAATTTCACTCACGCAGATTCAGTCCTAATCATTTCACTGCCATGATGTATCCATGATCTGCAAAATCTCTCTCTCTCTCTTTTTTCTTTTATTCTCCTTTAAAAAAAAAAAAAATGGAGACAAGTCTCACTCTGTTGCCCAGGTTGGAGTGCAGTGGTGCTATCATAGCTTACTGCAACCTTGAACTCCTGGGCTCAATGATCCCCCTACCTCCACCTCCTGAGTAGGTGGGACTATACACCCATGCCACAACACCCAGCTAATTTTTTAAAAAAACCGTTTGTAGAGACAAGGTTTCACTATGTTTCCCAGGCTGGTCTCAAACTACTGAACTAAGGCAATTCTTCAATCTTTGTCCCCAGTTGCTGAGATTACAGGAATGAGCCACCACACCTGGCTATCCCCAAAGTCTCTTGAATTATGTATTGTGCACAAAGCCTTCACACTATGGCCCTAACCAGCTTTGACTAGCTGTATCTCCTAGTGCTCACCTGAAGATTTTTACCTGTACCAAACCAATTTCCTTTTAGGCCATAAACACTGTCCACACTTTGCTTGGGATTTCCTTCTCCAGTCAAAATCCTTCAAGGCATCACCCTTGTATTTATCATTTATTAAATTGTTAATACTTAAATCACAGCTGGGTAAAGGTTAAATGAATTAACACGTTAATACATGTAAAACATTTAGAACCATACTCAACATTCTCAAAATGTTACTCATTTTATCCCTCCTAATTTCTTCCCAAGTGGATCTAGTCCCTTCTCATTTTGAACCCCAAACAATTTTATACCTCTTCCTGGATTCAGTAATCTTAAATTTTAATTTTTTGAGAAATTATGGTATGCCTCTAATGGTACTGTAAATTCATTGAGAACAGAAACTCTTTTAAACCTTCTTTTGTGCCCTCCTCTCCCACCCTTACCTGCATATTTCTAGTGAGTCAAGGTATATATCGAGCTGTATTTTTTTGTGAAATATAACAACCGTATTACAAATTAGGTTTATGGTATTGTTTTAAAGTCTTAAGGTATCATTTAAAAATAATCTTTTGTTTTCTGTAGCTCATGTTAGTAAGTATTTGACAGATAGTTACCAAATATCTTCTATCTCCTTAACTTACTAAGACTCCACCCTCCATGAATTTATAGTGGCCTTTGAAAAAAGATTATATGGAATAATCATTATATATATATACACACACACACACACTATACACACACACATATATATATGTATGTGTGTGTGTGTGTGTGTGTGTGTAAAATGCTCAGGAGGCTGAGGCATGAGAATCACTTGAGCCCTGGAGGTGGAGCTTGCAGTGAGCCAAGATCGTGCCACTGTACTCCAACTTGGACTATAAAGTGAGATTCTGTCTCAAAAAAAAAATATATATATATATTGTGTATATATATATATAAGATTAAATTAAATTAAAACAAAATTAAATAAAATATTCTATATTTAGTTGAGTGAATAAACTATTAAATCAATAAATCATGATATATGTTTCTATGTAGCCAAGGACATTTTTTCCAAGATGGTAGAGTAAGGAATAAAATATAGTCATCCCTTGATATCTATGGGGGAGTGGTTCCAAGGATCCCCACAGAGACTAAAATCTGCAGATGTTCAAGTCCTTTATATAAAATGGCACAATGTTTACTATATAACCTACACACATCCTCTCATATGTACACTTTAAATTATCTTCAGATTACTTATAATGTAAAACTAAATAACTAACAGTGTAAATATTTGTTTTACTGTATTTTTTATTTGTACTCTTTTTTATTTTGTACAATAAAGTTGTATTTTTATATTTATTTTTTCCAATTACTTTCCATCTGTAGTTCGTTGACTCTACAGATGTGGGACCCAGGGATACAGAGGGCCAGCTTTATTTTATTTGTATATTTTAAAGTATTTTACATGGAAGAAGTAATACTCCCAAAATTTTAAAAGTGTGTTCATTTCAGCTTAAAGTTAGAAAACCAGCTTCCACGTATGCCTTTTAAGGAGCAGGCAACTAGGTTTAGTATCATATGGAAAGGGAAACTAACTCAGTCACCCATTTTTTTCTAACTAACTCAGTCACCCATTTAAAGAAGATTACAATTATAAACTCCAATCGCCTGGCAGACAGTTGCTCTCAGAGTAAAACTTGGATTCTAGGTGTTAAAGTCCTTCAGGAGCTGGGCAAAGTCAACCAAATACTTCTGAAATTATTTCTTAACATTTACGAGGAATTATTTCTTACCTGTTCATTTTTCTTTCTTTTAAAGCCAATGGCTGACCTTTCATGGATCTCCTTAGCTGCTGACAAAATTCTTATTCTTAGTATGTTGAGTTGTAACATTTTTAAGGGAACCTTATAGAACTTTCCATTTAGCACTTCATTTTCTAACTGAAAAAGCAGGCTCATTAAAAGGAAGTGATTTTATTCACAGTTATAACGCTAGAGTTGTACAGTTATAAATCCAGAATTATATAGTTGTACAGTTATAAAGGTAGAGCCATGTCAAGAGTCCCAGTCTTGTGACTTACAGCTCAATGGAATTTCTACCTCTCTTGCCCTCTCTTTCTCCATTTGAAAGACAAAACAAACATTCCTATTGAACTTAATGTTCAATTTGTCTCCCCTGGGGTATAAAGCCATGCAGCTATAGAATTCATATATCTGTGGTATGCAGATGAAGGTGTGTTGTCATAATGGTCAGCTATCTTTTATAATTAGTGATTTTATTTGTCTTTTGTAACTGAAATAGATTATTTTAACCATCCGTAAAATTACTCTGCCACTTACTCCATGAGCCCTTCCTAAAGAGTATGAAATCTAGTGTCCTATAAATTGAGTTGTCTAAAAACCATTTGATGTTAATATTTTAATATTCTTGATTTTCACTATTTTTTCTCATTATATAATGGTCATATCTATGTGATAAAAGAGTGTACATTCTTATTCTATTACTTTTCTATGGTATGCACAATCAAATATACAGGGGTTTGTGGCTACCTTAGAGGTTGTAGTAACGGGTACACAAGCCAGTATTTTTAAGTCATTTAGCATAGTATTTGAATTAGCAAGCTATTAAAAAAAATTTTTGTTATCATCGATTTCTGCATCAATATTATTACCTAAGAACTCAGGTTCTTAGTGCTACTGACTTCCAATTATGAACTTTGAAAGTTTACCCTTCTTCATAAAAAATTTTCCATGACATATCTCAAGGTATGTCATCTTAAGTATAGACAAATCTACCTGAAGATGTAAGAATTGAGAAATAATGAAGGTTCAAGATCTAAAGGAAATTTGTTAGATAAGATATTAAGCTATGGGCAACTATAAAAACCTTATGTCTAAGGTCTTTCTTTCCAGCCTCTTCAGATTAAAATGTTTCCAGTTTAAATTTTGTCATTTTTGTTTTGTTTTCCCATTTGGATCACCAAAATAGTGCACATTTTCTTTATTTGTCTAAAATGTTTCTAATCCTCCCATGCTAACTTTTCCTGCTCTAATTCTCATAATCTTCATCTCCCACTTGAGTTCCTAGAGTCTTGAACTGTGAATTCCCTCCTTTGCAACTTTTGTTTTTTTCATATCTGAGATGCCTTTGAAATAGTGATGGTTGTGTTTATGATGAGCCTGGATGAGCCAAAAAGGCAAATTCGATTACCCAATAGAAAGTAACTCCTAATTTATATATTTATGTCATTAAGTCTTAGCCACTACCTTGGGATATGATTAAGAATGCCACTTTTAATTTACAAGAAGAAAACAAACAACCCCATCAAAAAGTGGGCAAAGAATATGAACAGACACTTCTCAAAAGAAGACATTCATACAGCCAACAGACACATGAAAAAATGCTCATTATCACTCGCCATCAGAGAAATGCAAATCAAAACCACAATGAGATACCATCTCACACCAGTTAGAATGGCAATCATTAAAAAATCAGGAAACAACAGGTGCTGGAGAGGATGTGGAGAAATAGGAGCACTTTTACACTGTTGGTGGGATTGTAAACTAGTTCAACCATTGTGGAAAACAGTGTGGCGATTCCTCAAGGATCTAGAACTAGAAATACCATTTGACCCAGCCACCCCATTACTGGGTATATACCCAAAGGATTATAAATCATGCTGCTATAAAGACACATGCACACATATGTTTATTGCAGCACTATTCACAATAGCAAAGACTTGGAACCAACCCAAATGTCCATCAGTGACAGACTGGATTAAGAAAATGTGGCACATATACACCATGGAATACTATGCAGTCATAAAAAAGGATGAGGTCGTGTCCTTTATAGGGACATGGATGCAGCTGGAAACCATCATTCTCAGCAAAATATCTCAAGAACAGAAAACCAAACACCACATATTCTCACTCATAGGTGGGAATTGAACAATGAGATCACTTGGACACAGAAAAGGGAATATCACACACTGGGGCCTCCTGTAGGGAGGGGGAAGGGGAGAGGGATAGCATTAAGAGATATACCTAATGTACATGACGAGTTAATGGGTGCAGCACACCAACATGGCACATGTATACATATGTAACAAACCTGCACATTGTGCACATGTACCCTAGAACTTAAAGTATAATAATAAAAAAAAGAATGTCACTTTTTAAGATACAATATTTGCCTCAAATCTTAGCTTTTGATATGACCTCGAGCAATTTACAAAAACCTTTTTTTCAGTTTACTTATGTGTAAAATAGATTGTAATAAAAATTACATGATTCTCATAAACAATTAGAAAATGCTTACTGAAAGGTAAGTGCTCAATGTACAATTATTATAAGTATGGAATTGAGTGCTTACATACACAGTGTAAGTAGCTGTTGGCTACAGATTGAATTTAAAAGAGATAGCATGATGAAGATCAGTGTTTCAGAATTTTAGTGTGTGAAAGACATACTTGGGGACTTTATTACAAATGCCTGTTCTGGATCATATCCTTTGAATTGTCTTTGCCTAAATTTGGATGCAACTTCAGAATCATTAACAACGTTTGCAGCAGCTACTGATCATTAGAGACTACTATGAACAAGCATATACCAACAAATTGGAAAACCTAATGGAAATTGATAAATTACTCAATACATACAACTTGCCAAGATTGTATCATGAAGAAGTGGAAAACTCGAACAGACCAATAATGAGTAACAAGATTGAATCAGTAATTAAAACTCTCCTAGCAAAGAAAAGTCCAGGACTACATGGCTTCACTGATGAGTTCTACCAAACATTTAAAGAAGAACTAATATTAATTCTTCTCAAATTATTCCAAAAAAATCAAAAGGAAAGGAAGTCTTCTAAACTCATTCTACAAGGCCAGTATTACCCCAATACCAGAACCAGATAAGGATACACACAAAAAAAGAAAGCTGGAGGCCACTATCCCTGATGAACACAGATGCAAAATGCCCCAGCAAAATATTAGCAACTCAAATCCAACAGCCTATCAAAAAGATTATTCACCATGCTCAACCGGAAATCGTCCCAGGGATGCAAAGATGTTTCAACATTTGCAGAACAATAAACTTTCTACATTATATCAACAGAATGAAATGTAAAAACCATGTGGTCATCTCAATAGACAGAGAAAAAGCATTTTATAAAATTTAGTATCCTATGTTTGATAAAAATTATCAACAAATTAGGTATGGAAGAAACGTACCTTAATGTAATGAAGGCCATATGTAACAAACCCACAGCTAACATGATACTAACCAGGGAAGAGCTGAAAGCTTTCTTTCCACGATCTGAAAGAAGAGAAGGATACTCACTTTCACTACTTTTATTCAACATAGTAATGAAGTTCTAGCCAGAGCAATCAGGGAAGAGAAAGAAATAAAGGACATTTAAATTGGAAAGAAGGAAGTCAAATTCTCTCTGTTTTTATATAATCCGATCTTAAATATAGAGAATTCTAATGACCCCATGAAAAAAAATAGATTTCATAAATGAATTCAGTAATGTTTGAGGACACAAAATCAACATGCAAAAATCAGTATTATTTCTATATGTTAACAACCAATAATCTGAAAATAAATCAAGAATGCAATCCCATTTACAATAGCTACAAAAAATAAAATACTTAGAAATAAATTTAAACAAGGAGATGAAATATATTTACAATGAAAACTATAAAATATTGGTGAGAGAAATTGAAGAGGACACAAAAATGGAAAGATATTCCATGTTCATGGATTAGAATAATTAATATTGTTAAAATGTCCACATTACCCAAAGCAATCTATAGATTTAATGCAATCCCTATCAAAATACCAATGACATTCTTTACAGAAATAAGACAAAAACAGTCCTAACATTTGTGTGAAACCACAAAAGACCCTAAATAGCCCAAGTAACCTGGAACAAAAAGAACAAAGCTGGTGGCATCACCCTAACTGACTTCAAAACACACTATAAAGCTATAGTAACCAAACAGAATGATACTGACATAAAACAGACATATAGAGCAATACATAAGAATAGAGAGTCCAGAAATAAATCTACACATATACAGTTAACTGAGTTTTGACAAAGTTTCCAAGTACATATAATAGGGAAAGGACAGTCTCTTTAGTAAATGGTTCTGGGAAAACTGAATAGCCACATGCAAAAGAATGAAATTAGACCTTTATCTCTAAATTTTTATACAAGTCAACTCAAAATAGACTACCTAAAATGTAAGACCCACGATTACATGACTATCAAGAAAAAAAAAATGGGGAAAGTTTCATGATGTTGGTCTTGGCAAGGATTTTTTTTTGATAAAACCTCAAAAGCACAGGCAATAAAAGTAAATATAGACAAATTGGATTATATTGAAAAGCTTCTGCACAGCAAGGCAAATAATCAATAGAGTGAAGAGACAACCTACAGAATGGGAAAATATATTTGTAAACTATGCATCTGATAATGGGTTAATATCTAAAACATATAAGGAACTCAAACAACTCAACAACAACAACAAAAAACAAATAATTCAAAAATGGACAAAAGACCTGAATAGATATTTCTCAAAAGAAGACATAGAAATGCCAACAGATATATGAAAATGTGCTCAACATCACTAATCATCAGGGAAATGCAAATCAAACCTATATTGAGGTATCTCCTCACTCTAGTTAGAATGACTACCATCAAAAAATCAAAAGATGAAAGTATTAAAAGGATATGGAGAAAAGGGAATCCTTACACACTGATTATGAGAATGTAAATTAGTACCACCATTATGGAAAGTAATATGGGGGTTCTTAAAAAAATTAAAAATAGAATTTTCATATGATCCATCAGTCCCAATACTAGGTAAATATCCAGATGAAATGAAATCAATATGTTAAAGAGATAGAGTAAACATAGAATACTGTACTCCTATATGTTTATTGCTGTACTGTTCACAATAACCAAGTTATATTAACCTAAATGATCATGAAGAGATAAATGCATAAAGAAAATGTAGTATATAAGAAAAATTGAACATCATTCAGCCATAAGAAATAATGAAATCCTGTTATTTGTGGCAACATGAATGAACCTGGAGGATATTATGTTAAGTGAAATCAGCCAGGCACAGAAGTCAAATATCTCACACATATGTGGAATCTAAAGAGTTGTCATAGAAGTAGATAGTATAGAATAGTGGTTATCTGAGGATGCTAGGCTTGGAGGAGCAAGATATGGAGAAAGATTGGTCAATAGGTACAAAGCTGCAGTGAGATAGAATAAGTTCTGGTGTTCTATGGAATAATTTGGATGACTAGAGTTAACCATAAAGTATTGTATATTTCGAAATAGCTAGAAGTTTGTAAATGATCTCCTCACAAAGAAACGATAAATGTTCAAAGTTATGGATCTGCTGGTTACCCTACTTGATAGTTACATAATGCATACATGTATCAAACTATCACATGTACCCCATAAATATATACAATTATTATGTGTCAAAAATAATTTTTAAAATAAATGATGGTAACCTAATCCCTAGCTTACTTGGGTTCAGGTTTCTGAGATACTACTTTCTTTATTCAGGGGCTATGGATATATTTACCCTTTTGGTTGTTTAAGAACCTGCATTTTGAGTAAGGGGAAATAACATCACTAACCTTGGATATCTCTCCCTCTCCTCTCCCTACCCAAAAACCCTCTCTTTTATGACTTAGCATCCTGGTTTCTCAATATAGTTTATGCAGAATTTTCAATGCTATCCTAGTATAAGTTTTCAGGTTGGCAGATTTCCTCATCCTGATAGATAGTTAAAAATACACTCCAGAATCAAATCAAAATATTTTACAGTAAAACATCTTATCAGAAAATAACCAAAGAGATGAGTTCAAACAAACCGTTTAGTCAAATATCTTAAACAGTTCTGAGTAAACAAATGGAAATAGAACAATAGCACTTCTCTGAAGATACAGTGTCAGAATCAAGAAAGGCATGCTGTTATCTCAAAGGTACCCATGAGAATAATACTCTTTTCACTGTTTCTAAGAATGCAGGCACTGAACTGATGGCTCTTCTCAGAGTCAGTCTTTTCTTGAAGTGCAATGAAGCCCTCCAAGGATGCTCCAAACATTAACAACACACTTCACAGGTTTTTTTTTTTTTTTTATACCATTGGCAGTGAAGTGCTTCCTCGTTATAAACCTTAAAGGAAGCATGAAATGCATCCATTCATCAGTAAATATCTATTGCACCTTACTATGCTGTAAGCACTGTGCTAAGAACTGCTGAGGGAAAAAAAAGATCATGTTCTCACACAACTGCAATAATTTAATATCTGGATTAACTTGAAAGTTAAAATATAAGACCCCAGGGTCTAGATATATAAGACTGTGAGCTGATCCAAGGATGTATTATTTTCTTAGTGATGTAACAAATTAGCAAAAACTCGGTGGCTTACAACAACATAAATTTATTCTTTTGACAGTTCTGGAGGCTAGAAGTCTGAAATCAATGTCTGAGCAAGGCCATGATTTCTCTAAAGGCTGTAGTGACTATACTTCCTTGCTGCTTTCTAACTTTGGAGGTTGTTGGCAATCCTTGCAGCTTGCAGCTGCATTATCCCAGTTTCTGGCCCGGTACCCACATAGTTTTCTCCCTGTGTGTCTCTGTCTTTTCTTCTTATAAGGACCCCAGTTACATTGGATTTGGACCCACACTAATGCCCTCATCTTAATTGTATCTGCAAAGACCGTATTTCCAAGTAAGATCACATTCAAACATGCCAGGGTTAGGACTTCAACATAACTTTTGGAGGATTACAATTCAACCCATAACAAAGAATTTTGACTTAGAAGACTGGATTTTTTTTTTTTTTTTTTTTTTTTTTTTTGAGACGGAGTCTGGCTCAGTCGCCCAGGCTAGAGTGCAGTGGCGCGATCTCAGCTCACTGCAAGCTCCGCCTCCCGGGTTCACGCCATTCTCCTGCCTCAGCCTCCCAAGTAGCTGGGACTACAGGCGCCCACTACCACGCCCGGCTAATTTTTTGCATTTTTAGTAGGGACGGAGTTTCACTGTGTTAGCCAGGATGGTCTCAATCTCCTGACCTCGTGATCCACCCGCCTCGGCCTCCCAAAGAGGTGGGATTACAGGGACTGGATGGTTATTGATGCAATTAGGGATATACTGATGGAGGAGAAAATTGAGGAGGTAGGGGAAATACAGAGTTTAATTTGGTGGCATCATAAATTTGAGCTACTTGCAGTACAGGCAGTGAACCTGAACAGGAGGTATATGGAAACATAAATCTTTTTTTTTTTTTTTTGAGACGGAGTCTCGCTCTGTCGCCCAGGTTGGAGTGCTGTGGCCGGATCTCAGCTCACTGCAAGCTCCGCCTCCCGGGTTCACGCCATTCTCCTGCCTCAGCCTCCCGAGTAGCTGGGACTACAGGCGCCCGCCACGGCGCCCGGCTAGTTTTTTGTATTTTTTTAGTAGAGACGGGGTTTCACCATGCTAGCCAGGATGGTCTCGATCTCCTGACCTTGTGATCCACCCGTCTCGGCCTCCCAAAGTGCTGGGATTACAGGCTTGAGCCACCGCGCCCGGCCGAAACATAAATCTTAAGGAAAGAAGAAAAGTCAGAGTTGTAGATAGGTTGGAATTTTGTATGTTAACTTTTATTTATCACAGGATTGTGTAGGGAGTCAGTTCCCTGGGAAACCAATCCTGAGAGAGAAATCTGTTTGTCTAAGATTTACTGAGAGCTGTTTTCAGGAACGATACCTAACATCTGTAAAAAGTGAGGGATGCAAAATTATTGGGCAGAGAGAGAAGTTGAACTGTTACAATTGCAACAGAGATTTCGGCTGATCCTATTGGCATCCCTGGTGCCGGGACGACCCTTTGGAGTAGTCCCAAAACAAAGCAAGAGGGTCAGGCCTTTCTTCTCCATACCATGCCTTGGATGCAGGCTTTCCATTTACCCTTCCAGGGGAGAGGGGCATAACCTTGGGGGAAGCACCTCCCTTCTACCACGATAATGCCCAAAGGGGGATTCGGATGTGAGCCTTCAGCAGCCAACACTTTTGGCAGCTGGGTGAATGAGCAGCTCACTGGAAAGCAGGATGTGCACAGTGCCTTACAGCATGTACCGCACGACAGAGCCATAGACAGAAGCTGAGAACAGTGGATCAAACACATTTGAGAGGTGGGTGCAAAAGAAGAAAGCACACACACACACACACTACACACACACACACTACACACACGGATAAAATGTATACAGTAGCCCCTTTACACACATTATATAATTTTCCCTTTTGTGACCTCCTTAGGAAGTAAATGTAATTCATCTATATTTGCAGATGACTGAGATTCTAAAAGATTAAGAAAAGATTCATTTAGTCACAGATGTGTCTGGGGGTGTTTTTAAATTTAAGCCCCAAGCTTTAATCGTTATATTACATGCCATAGAAAGGCAGGAGAGTGAGTAGGAATACAATTGTTTTCTGCTATACCTCTGCAATGGTGTAATTCAGGACGAAATTTCTGTTGTAATGGTATTGTACATTTGCTGATTCATTGGGATTCTGATATTGTGCTTCTAATCCACCTTAATGCTGACTGATTAGGTTATAGTTTACCTTGGTAATAATGTGTGATTTTTATATTTTAAGTGTTTAAATTTGTTTCTTCAAAACTATCTTACTCCCTTCTTTATTGAAAAGTAAAACTGATTTTACTTCTAGAATATATTTCTTTCTCAAGACTACATAACCCTTTCCTTTCCATTTATTCAATATTAAACACATATTTTATATATTATAGTATTTCATGTGTATCTGTATATTTATTTGCATATATATTAATGTATCTCTATTTTTTCATGCAAATTATTGATAAACATGACAAACTCGTCTTGACCAAGCTCAAGTTCTTGTGGCTTCTGCCTGATACATTCATTCTTTTCTGGTGAAAGGCTTGCTGAGGTAACTATTAGGTTCTTAGTGCTACTAAGACTTATCCAGCTCTCCCTGGCTTGTTGATGAAATTGGCAAGTGACTCAGAAATATCACTAAAGTCCAGATCACTGCCTTTAAAGCATCTCCTTTGTCATGGCATATTATGTTATTACAGAAAAGTATTAAATCAATTTGGCATAATGTTTTCTACACATCGCTTTGCTCTCTTTGAAACTTTGTGTTCTCTCAGGACAATGTATTAAGTAGAATTGATTTGTTATTATATTATCTTCCACATTAAAGCTATATTAAGGGCTAGGGGATACACTTACTGCCACACCAAGGTACACATGTTAAGATCTTAATTATTTGCATAAATCTATTTTACTTAAGGGTACATGGGTAATCCCTATTTTTTTTGTATTATGTTATTTTTGGCTATTTCGGAGTCAGGACTCTGTTTAACTGCATGCAACAGGGACTTAACTATATCAGCATAAGTGGATAGAGCATTCTATTTTCATATTTTAAAACTTCCACAGATCAGCAGTCCACGTGGCCTCCATGTCCTAGGCTCCATCTCTTCTCCCTTCTGCCAGTCTTCATATGTGTTTTTTCTTCTATCTTAATGCCTATAATTAGAGGTGACTGTTCCACCTACAGCTTTATATCCAATACTGAGGTAGGAAAGAGAAAGAAATAGACAGAAGCAGAAGTAATGACTATCCCACTTGCCTGAGGAAAAGCAAAACTTTCCCAGAGATCCTTATCCAACTTTGGCTTATGTCTTATTGGCAAGAACAGTGTGACATGACCACCCCTAACAACAAGGAAGCCTGGCTGAGGCAGGACATTTATCCAGGCATATTGCTGCCCTGAATAAAATCTGGATTATCTTAGTAAGATACATTGGAAGACATTAACAAGGTCAGACATGCTTCTCCAATATTATTACTGCTACTAATTATTATTATTCCTTTATGAAAATGTCAAAAGAATTGAAAGATGGTAATTTTCTTTTTTTTTTTTTTTTTTTTTTTTTTTGAGACGGAGTCTCGCTCTGTCGTCCAGGCTAGAGTGCAGTGGCCGGATCGGTTATTTTCTATTTGAAGAGATTTAGTTACTAGGCATAGTTTGGAATAATGTGCATCAACTACAATGTTATACTTTGAAACATATTGTATAAAATTACCAAGAAACAAAATTTAATTTTTATTTACTGAATTAGTATATATGAAAATAAGAATATATTAAGTTAAATAATAAAAAACTAAATATCTAACCATTTTTAATATGCAAAAAGTAGAAATTTCACGTGGCTCAACATAGTATAAAGACATAAGTAAAATATAAACTTTATTCTACCTGTATAATCTTACTTCTTAATTACATAAGTATGTTACTGAACACAGATATTTTATTTATTTTTTGTATTTGTGCATAGTAGAGAACACATTAAAATTTTCTATGACTATCTGCCCAGAATTGTAATAGGCATAGAGTTTTTCTCTCCTAAATTACACTCATGAAATATTTTTGACCCCCTATAAATATTGAGTCCCCCAAAAACCACACTAAAAACTTCATGTACTTCAAAGGTAAAGGGTGATTGATCATTTACAACAAAAGTTTACAGTCTAATAGTTGCACCTTAGATAAATACACAAAAAATTATAACACAGAACAAAGCAAAGCACAATCCATAACAGGACACTAAACTAGTCCATTGAGGATGCATTGAGTAAGGGGCTATATCAGGCTGACTTCACATGAAAGGAGGTGGCACTTAAGCCAGACCTTACAGTATGGAGAGAATTTCACTGGGCAGATGTGGTACAGAAGGAAATCTCAGGCCGAGGAACCAGCATTCATGTTGTTCACCTGATTCACTCATTCATTCGTCTATCCACCCATTCATCTATTCAGTGTTCAGTTTACAAAGTCATTATCTTTAGAGAGAATTAAATATGCTTATTATTATGAAATGTAGTCATTTTATTGACTTGATAAAAAGTTGTTTCAATATTTGCCGTTCTCAAAGTTAAATATTTAATGTCCTTTTACTATGTGGTGGTTTTAATTACATTGTTATCAAGACTTTCTCTCATTAGATTTTTTAATCAAAGTTTTTTCCTTAATTTAGATTTATGTTCTGCTTATTACTACACTTTAGAAAATGTAATAATCTTTTAAAAATGCATTTGACTTTGAAAAATTTAGGGATTAGTTACAGTTATGCTGTTGGGTAAAACTGGCATTTGATTGTATTTTTTATGCATGGATTTTTTAAAAAGCACTCTTCTGTAGAATTGCACTTAGACCATTTCTTTTTTTCAGGTTGTTTCCAAAGAATTTGAAAAATCTTTCCATCTTCATTTGTTTATGTGCCTAAAAACAATGAAATATTTGTCTGACATATTCAAATCAATGTGTCTTGTTCTTTATATTTTGATAAATTTGGAAACTTCACTTTTTTGCAATGCTGTTTAAAATGTCAAAATTAATTAATTAAAAATAAAAGTCAATCAAGACATGCTAATTTTAGAATATGCTTTTTAAAGCTGCATACTCTTACTCCCACTTCACCCCCTATACTGAGAATCACTTATATTTAAATGTTGCTTGCATTTAAGGAAAAATAGAATGCAAAACATTGCATTAGCACATTATAGTAAATTCAATTCCTAAATAATAGAATTATGTAACTGTTTAATTGATTGTTTTAAAGTCTCTGTTGAATGACATTTAATCTTAGTATTGTGATTCCAATATATTGCTTAACGTTGAGTATATAGCATGTACTTTCAAATATGTAACTAATTTCTACTTATAGGTATATGACTTTAAACATTTTAAAACACAGTTGACTAAACTCTTTCATCATGCTGCATTTCTAAAATTCAGTACCTAACCTTCTTACTTCTCACAGGGGTAAAATCAAACTGGATCAATCAAGGATGCAGCTCTGTGCTTTTAACCAGGCAGAGACATATGTCACCACTTTTACACAGGTTACCTAAAAAAATCATACATACGATATTTTTTCAATGTCTTGCATGCTGTTCAGCTACAAAATCTTTCTGCCTGACCCATTGCAAGAGAGTAGAAACATATACAGTTGCTCAATAAAGTGACATCACAGCACGTCACCAGGACAATTCTATTATATTTTTTGTGATTCTCTTGATGACTTCTTTGATGTAACCTTCATGTGCTTAAGTGATTTCAAGTGCATGATCTGTAGATTTTTATTGAATTGATTATAAAAGTAAAATGCAGAATGTAACAGTAGCCATTGAAGCAACATTTGATTTGAAAACCTCTATCAACTTCCCTTCCTGATTAAATCTACATAAAAATATAGAGATGTTTATCACATTAAATTGTCACATTTAAATTAAGTAGATCAAAACTCTAAAAAATTGTGGAAGAAATGTTTCTGGCATAAATATAAAATCTCAGAGCAGGAAAGGATCATTGTAGCTCTAGCTGTATATTTATGGATAAGTAAATTGAGACTCATGCTTTCTTAGTACACATCTAGAAAGTTGGGGTCAGAGCCAAAGTGCCCTGCTTCTAGTATAAACTTTGAATACATTTTGAAATGGTTTTAAGCACTGTTAGTTATGGGACTTTATTTTTTTAAAATCAACTCAGTAATTAATTTGATTTTATTTCCTCCTATATAAAATGCATCAGTTAAAAGTTGATAGGCCTTGCCTATGAATGAATAAGTGATACGTATTCAAAATGTTTAATTTTATTCCAGAAGTAATATTACTCATTGATGAGAATAAGTTTCTGATTATATACCTAACCAGAGTGGCCTCTAGAAACTAGGAGTTTTAGATAGAGCACATTATGAAGTGAACACTAAACTGATCTATCAATAACACATAGAAGACTTTTACTGAAATTAGATACAGATTAATATGTATTGCCTTATTGAATATTTCTAAAATGCATTAAAAATACATACTAAGATATATTTTAATTTTAGCATAACTTGTTGAATGAACTTTAATAGTACTAGGATGGGGGAAGGAATCTCTGTCAATAAGAATTTTGACTATTTTCTATAATCTAGTTCATATTTTGAATTTCTCTGTCGTTGAGATGTTTGTATTATTGTTATCTATTGTGCAATGATGAAAGCAAAACTTTATCCTGAAATTGACACACCCTAGGGTGTGTCATTGCAGTTTCAAATGAAAAATTAGTTATTTTTGTGTTCCAATTTATTCAAAGATAATCTTAAAGGTGGCCTAAGTGAAAGATTTATTTTTCTATTTCAAATTTGGTGGGGATTCAGAGGCAATATTCTCATAGAAAACTATTTTATTCCAGAATATGGTGAATTTTCTTCAACTAGAGCCTAAATAAGGATGCATATGCATCCAATATCATCTATATAGGTATAGATAAAACATACAATTTTTGAGAAAACTATTTCTAGAAATATATATATACGTGCATAGACATATAAACATATGCATATATGTTTTGAATTCATAAATTATTATGACTTTTTTACCAAGCTATTAGAAAAGATGAGGCACATGTTGATAAATAGTTATCCTCTTAATCAAGAAAAAACGAAATATTCAGTTAAGAATGACTTGAAATATGGCACTTTAGCAAAAGTTGCTTACATAAGGGATAGAGTTATTTTATTCATGTAAAATTTCTATTTACATTATATTTTCTATATTAGAGATCCACATGTTTAAAAAACTAGTAATTATTCAGCTCATTAAAATTCACTTTTCCTTGCCCTCCTTCATTGTGGGTAGTATTAGTGGTTGACAGAAATGATTCAGATATCTAGGTAACTTACTTTGTGTTTGTCATTCTTGCTTGTTTTAAAATTATAGATAATATTTACAAAGCTTGAGTCTGAGTATCTATACTTTGCCTTTGTGTTTGCTAAGGTTCCAATCCTTCTTTACCTACATGTTGCATTTTTTAAAGCTGGCATGAATAGTAAATTGTCTAAATGTTTGCTTCTAAAGATTTTAAGATACTCTGACTTGACCCACTATGTTCCTGCTGCTTTCTCTGCAAACAGTATAGCAGTTCTGTCATGAGCGTCCGTGTGAAGAGAACACCAAACAGGCTTTGTGTGAGCAACATGGCTGTTTATTTCACCTGGGTGCAGGCGGGCTGAGTCCGAAAAGAGAGTCAGGGAAGGGAGATAAGGGTGGGGCCATTTTACATGATTTGGGTAGGTAAAGGAAAATTACAGTCAAAGGGGGGTTGTTCTCTGGCGGGTAGGAGTGGGGGTCACAAGGTGCTCAGTGGCAGAGCTTTTTGAGCCAGGATGAGCCAGGAAAAGGAATTTCACAAGATAATGTCATCACTTAAGACAAGGACCGGTCATTTGCACTTCTTTTGTGGTGGAATGTCATCAGTTAAGGCGGGGCAGGGCATTTTCACTCTTTTGTGATTCTTCAGTTACTTCAGGCCATCTGGGCTTATACGTGCAAGTCACAGGGGATGCGATGGCTTGGCTTGGGCTCAGAGGCCTGACAAGTTCTGTGACAGAGCACAGAGACAACCCTTGAATATCAATGGCCACTTTACACTCCTAGCTCTTACTAGTAAATGCTTCTGTTCTTTTCATTAGAAAAATACTTCAAGATGATACTATAGGACCTGGCTGAGAAATCTGTAGCCAGTCCAGCCTTCTTATATGGCCAAGTGTTGTTGCTTTTGTGTGATTTTTAAAATATTCATATCTTATCATTTAGTCATGTAAGTTTTCATGTTATTGGATAGAAAGTGCCCTAGGTAGAAGATTCTGAGAAAAAAAGAGCTCTCCATGAAATCATTGGTTTTATTTTGAATTTCTCTGGTGGTGGCTGAGATTTGACCTCATTATTTCACCAACAGAATACTATATAGCATGTTGACCTTGTGATGAAACTGTGTGTTTCATGCTGAATGAGTAGCTGTTCCTCCCAGAGCCTACACAATATTTCTCTGCTAGCAATAGACAAAGAAAAATAGGAAAGGAAAAAAATAGGTTTTATTGCCTTTTTTTAAAAAAAAAGCTAAAGTTTTAGTTGTCCATAATTAGAATGTGAGCCCAGAATTTATTGCAACTAGTTAATAAACTGACAATTTTCTGCTAAATTAGTGGAAGTAACTTTAAAACTTAGACAACAGAAGAAACTACAGTTGAGTTTTCCACTGATCAATAATATCTGGAGTATTTTAAAATTATTTCCATTTTTTCCTGAAATTCCTGAGCTTCAGTGATTTTTTAACTTGAGGCATTACCTTTCAAAAAGAATCTTGAGAAATTTTATATCAAAAACAATATTGCAGAGACCTCGAGGGGCCCAGAAATCTAAATCATGTTAAGAAATGTCATTACACTCAAGATGAAAAGCACAAATAGTAATATCAACAATATTAATGACCTCCAATTTTAAAAACTCTATAAAAGGATAATGTTCACACTTCTCCAGAAGGAAAAAAATAAAGGCCCTGAACAATTGCAAGAGAGAAGAAAGGTTATTTTGGTTCTGCACCAGAAGAGGGTATTTAAACAACTAGTTATCCTGTAACATAATGGGAAATTGGAAAATATTGGACTCTTATGCCACATAGTAACTATGTGTGGAATTCTTCTCAAAGGGTCCTTTGATCCTTTAATTGAACTTTACTATTTAACTCCTTAATGATTCAAGAACACAATTATAGATATTGACGGTAAAACTATGCAGTTAAATTAAAAGATGGATAACAGTAACTTGAAACTAATTTTAAAATGTCTTTCTTGCTTATTAACAGATAATGGCGCTTAGTTTACCATGAATGTCTGTCATAATTTTTCTTCTCTCTTATACCCATCTCCTCCTTTTGATTTTCTTCTCTCAACTTTCTTACTGTCTTTTGTGAGTATTTTAAGGCTCAGGTGAAATAACCATTCTAGGCTCTGCTCCTTAAAGAATATCTTTTTTTGTTGTGTGAAGCAAACAGTTTATAGTATGTACTTTAAATGTAACACTTTTAGGTTCTTTTCAACATCAATCATTCTCTTTGAGTAAGGTTTTTGTTGAGTTCTGTGTTTTGTACAGTGCCGCTATATGTTTGATAGTTTCTTCTTTTGAGCGTTAGATTATCAAGTCATTAGACATTCCTACTTCATACCTCTTGGAACAATAATTAACTAAGTAGCGTTAACCACCATCCATGATAGCATGAAATAGGCTTACATTGTTAATGTTTATCTTAGGAAATGCCAGTGATAAATTTGTAAGTGAACAACTTAGGACATGTTCTAATGTGATACATATATTTAACATAATTTCTACTCAAGCAGTATAGTAGAAAACACAGCTTCAAGGCAATCAAAGGGAAAACCATGAAGAATAATAAAGCTTTTAATTTGAACATATTTTCAGTAATTGAAAGGAGCATCTTAAATAGCTACATAAGTTTACAATCAAGATAAGGATTATTTCACAGCTATAGTGTTGTATGGATGCACACTGAAAAATATGGAAAGATATGCCAATTTCTCTCTCGCTCTCTCTTCTCTCTCTCTCTCTCTCTCTCTCTCTCTCTCTCTCTCTCTCTCTCTCTCTCTCCTCCTCTCTCTCTCTCCCCTCTCTCTCTTTCTCTCTTGATTACCTCAAGGGGGTTGAATCAAGGAGATAGTGGAGGAAACTTTACTTTTGCACTGTAAATATTATACATTTAAAATGTTTGAGTCAACTATATCACTTTCATATTTTTAAAAAGACACTTTTAGAAGGCACTTACAGTCAATATCATATTATTCAATGAAAAGGCAAGAATGCTAATTATGGTACACTTCTGATTCCTAATACTAATGAGTCCACCTTCTTGATCCTATGCTTACATTTATATTTATTTTATTTATAAGTAGACTGCCAATGATAAAAAATTGATATTTCCCTTTTATTAGAAATCAAATCCATGTGAAAATTACAGAAGGTCCTATTTATAATAGCAAAAGAAAATTTTTTCATACTAAAGCATTTATTTCACTTCTCTAATATAGTATAGTCATTCTTTCATTTCCAAAATTACTTGGAAAACTAAACAACAGATGACTGAGTTTAAAGAAATGAAAGTAATATAGAAAATAATCATATAAAATAATACAAATAATTGATAAATTGATATGATCTTCCTTATATAGTACTTAAATATGGTGATGCTTACTGTGAGAATTCAATATATTTCACCACAGGAAAAAAACTTTATTATATATATCAGCCTTTCTATATAAAGGTATTCTCTTAGAACTCTGCTAAAGAAGCTTATACTGTAGCAAGTGTAGAATTCAAAGGTCAAATTGATTAGAACTGTCTATATTGCTAAAGTGTGCATATAAATATTTAATTTTATATACAGTATTGAAATAGTTACTGTTTGAATACTTAATGCATTCCCAAGAAAACCCTGAATGTGTAAGAATCTATTAGCCATAATAATTTGACTATAAATACAAATTAATTAATAATAGTTCATATCAGATATTTTGATAATTTCTGACCCATTAAACAATAATATTTAATAACTTTAATTTATGACATGAAATTATGCGCCAAGCTGAATTCAATTGACCATAAAAAAATATAAAACCTGCATGTGAAAAAAAAAGTTTCAATGGCAAGATACACTACGTAAAATCACTGGAATTTTTACTTGCTCATAAACTAATTTGGCATAAATCTTTGTTAATGCTCTCTTAAACAGTGAGAGAACCAATTACTGATGTTGAAGATGCTTTCATGAATTTAGCCTAAGTCAGAATTCTGCAAATAAGAATCATTTTATTTAAAAGTTGTTACCAGCTCAGAGAAAACAATTATAACTATTTCCTATTGTTAATATTGTGTCTAATAGCAGGGAGGTGCTTTGTATTCTTTCCATCAGCAATTCCTCCCACTGCCTTACCTCAAAACCCAGGCCAATAATTCTTTTTTCAGAATTGAAGGACTTGGTCTTAACTTCACAGAATAATAGGGCCCTGTCTTTCAGTTCCCTGATGATAGTTCACGTGCAGCCGAGAGGTCAAGAATTGAAGCCATTCAAACTGTAGTCTTCTAAATATGGTACTTTGGATTTTGTGGCAATTGGCACAAAATACATATTAGTAATTATAAGTTTATCCAACATCATTTCCTGGATTAATCTATATTTTACAACTTGTCATATATACTTTAAAACTCATTCTATAGTTTCTATTTTAAAACCTGTTCTATAGTTTTATAGAATATTCAGTTATAATTAATTTCTATTTTCTAATTTTAGATTAAACTAATTTAGATGAATTCAATCCGTTTAAAGAACCTGTTTTTGAGTGAAATTGTGTACTAACACTTTCATAACTGATACTGTCATCAAACTCATGGACCTGGTGGGAATAATGCCTCTAGGCCAACGTAGACTAGAGGAGTTCACTTAACAGTTTGTTCAATTCTTTACTCCAGTTATAAGAAAGACTTGGTCTGCTTACATCATTCCTTATGTACAATACTTTATCAATGCCATTTTTATGATGTTGTATACTAGGTGATAATAATAGCATTGAGAATTTAATGTGGTACCCATCAAGAATACTTCTAGCTTCCAAGTCAATCTCTAAAATTCAAACCTTTGGATTGGGCCTATGATATTAATACAGATTCATAGATCAAGAATCAATTTATCTGAAATAAGTACTTTATTATTTTTAGCACTTGCACTTGCTTGAACTACTCTAAAAAAGATAAAGTTGTAACTTCATAAGAGAATCGTGTTGTAGTAACTAGCAGCTTCCAATATTCACGTGTCATTTAGCAAATGAGAATGAAAAATTAATTCTTCCATTAATATGCTGCTTTACTCCTTTATAAAACAATATTTGGGAAATTTGACAGAGTTTTGCTACAATTGCTGTATGTATTTTCTGTAAAGATTTATTCGTGTGTGTGTATGTGTAAACATCATGGTTACTCATAAAGCTCTGGGTGGGAAAAACCTATTTGTGTTATGATCAGTTATATGATCATAATGACAATGAATTCATTACTCCATGTGTAAGTCTGCCATGTTTAATTTTCTTCAGTCTTTGTTTCAGAGTTTGCATGTGGTGCTTACTTTAGTAGCCACTTTCTTGATATTATAAATAATACTGTTTAATCTTTTCTACAATGTACTAAAATGTTATATACAAAATAGGTAGTGTTGGTATGGTCATTGGCATTTTGATTTCAAAACCGTATTTGATTTTGTGGTCTTGATCAAAGAACTTCTATCTATATCGTCCTACTACATGTATTTAAATCCAAGAGATAATAAAAAATACATGTGGACTTTATCTTGAACTCATCTTTTTAAAAAATTTTAACTATTAAGTTTTTTGCCAACTATTTGATCTGAGCTTTCAATTATCAGGCATTAGTAATTTCACACTTGTATTATATTGCAAATAGGGTATAGATTGTCCTCAAATAATGATTGTCAGTGTCCATAAATTTATATTAAAAATTTAAAAAAAGTAAGATGTGGTCAATACTTTCCAAAAGTGATAGTTAACATCAATATATTACCTTATCTAATTTTGGCCACATAACTGTTACTGTAATAAATATAATAAAGTTTATTATTTTACAGGATGGTGTAGATAGAAAGATCAAGTATAGATACATTTAAGGTTACTTGACCTCAATATGTGTTTATACATTTTTATGGCCATCATACTATTAATCTTTTTTTCATAATACTTTGCATGAGTCTGATTATTAAATAAGGCTTAAATGCCAGATTTGAATGAACTCTAAATGAACTACCTGGTGGGGTGGTGAATTCCTTTCTAGAGATTAAACCAATCAAGCTCCTCAGAGTGCAGCACAGTTGATAACCCTTTGCCTGGAGAAGGAGAAGAAGCAGAGGCTGAACCTATGAATTCCGATGAGCCAGAAGCCTGTTTCACAGATGGTAAGACAAAAATTGAGACCTTGGTTAGCATTCCTTTATTAGTGTTTTGGAGTTTGTTTTAATGCGTAATACTTACCAGAGTTTGTTGGTAAGTCAGAAGACTCCATTCCATGCTGATTCAGCTATAGCTGTATGATGATTAAGGGCAAGTCACTAGAGCTCTCTAAATTTCAGTTTCCACATCTATGGCACTTGACTAACAATAATTTCCTATCACTGTATGTTAGACTGTAAGCACGCTACTGCTTCTTATTTTAGAGCCTTAATTCATATTTCCAGATCAGTGGAACCACTACAATACAAGTTAATGAAAGAGTTTATACTTTTGTCCTTTTAATAAAAAATGGAATCTACTCACTAACTCTCAGAAAACTGTTTGATACTGTTGACCACAGTCTCTCTCAAAATTCTTCCTGTCCTTAGTTTCAGAGGCCATAGTCTACCTTTGGTCTTTTATTTGTCTTAGAATTCTGAGTTCCTCTCTCTATTTCTTTAATGAGTGTTGTTTTTCTGCACATCCTGTAAATAATGATTTCTCCCCACATGTTCAAACTTCAGTTATCTTTTCTTATTCTGAAGCTCTGAGGTGTTTCATGCATGCCTGTGGCTTGAAAAGCCATTTCTGTGCTGTTGACTCTTAACATCAATATCTTTGCCCCTGACCTCACTCTTGAGTCCCAGATCTGCTTACAATTCCCCATTGGTCATCACCATCTGTTGTTTTTAAAACATTCCAAGTTTAATAAGTTTTTTTTGAAAAGGGCAAAAAGAAAAACAAAACTTTAGCATGTTTTACAGCTTCCTCCAGTCTTTATTAGTAACTTCATGATCTATCTTACCCTCAAGCTAAAGACTTTGAGAGAGCCTTAAAGTTTTCCTTGCTAGTCACAAGTTCATCAAGAACTCTGGAGATAGGGCCCAAGCCCTCGAGAGGATTTTCATGCACACTAAAATGTGTGAATCCTTGGCCTTCAGGGTAAAGTCTGAAGTCCTTAACTTTACATGTAAAGTTCTTTACATTTGGCCTTAGTCTCTTATTTTTTAACAGTACTTCTTTCTACTCCTGTATGCTTTCTGATGTACTGAATTTCTTACTACTTCTGGAATTTGCCAGGGATAATGCAGTATTGTCTGAACACGTATTGTATCATCTAGGTAAAAATACAAGCCCAGCATAGGGCTGTAATGTAATACAATAACACAAAGTTCAAACTTTGGAGCCTGATAAACATACATTCTAATTTGCCTACTTATTATCTGCCTGTGAGAACTAGTACACAATTTAAAATCTTGTTCTTCAGATATCTCATCTGTAAAATGGGGATATCAGCATCCACATCACAGCAATGCTAAGAGGATCAAATAAGATAATGATTATAAACTTACTAGCACAGTGTCTATCTTCCTTCTTCTACTTTTCTTGTTCTTCAAGGATTCTGTTAACAATCTTATAAAGAAGCTATGATAGCACAGATGCTAATGACTTAGTCATGGGCTTACCCTCTGCATTAGTATTTTTTGAAAAATCATCGACTTGCTTTCAGTCTCCAGACTAGTCTCTTATAACACTCACACGTGAAGCAAAATGATTGGAAAATAAAGACATCAGCAAACTACAATGAGTGCATAGTTTTTCTTTAAATGCACACCAAATATCATTTTATGTAAGGAGCAAAGGTGTATGACATCCAGTCAATATACATTTTGCGCTTGCTGAAATTAGTGCTATAAGGAAATGCAGAGTTTCCTTTAAAAGTGTCCATGTTATAGGGATTTAAGAATTTCATCAACACGTATGGCCTGTTCCTCAAGAAATTTATTAGCAGCATATAGACTTAAATTTGTACTGATGCTACCAAGATTTTCCCTATTCATTTTATGAATGATCATCACTTAAAATTCTAGGATAGCTAGAAAGAAGTTGGGTTTATCAATCAACTTAAAGTTTCAAACCAAAAAATAACTTCTAAAAACTTAAAGTCTTACAGAAAGTATTAATACTATGCTATTTCAGACTGTAGGTGCTGTTACACTAAGATATAACATAAAGTTTTTTAAATCCTATAAACATCAATGAAAATACTTTTGTGATTACTTTGAGAGTGTTCATTGCTTCCAAATTGAGGCCAGTATAGAAGAAATATTATGGAAACACATTTTCCGATTAACCTGGGCTTGGACCATTGAAATTTACTGAGGGAGTACTTGTCTCTGAGTCACATCCCTTTTATGTGCTCCAGTAGAGACTTCATACAGTCTCTGGATCTGTAGCCTAATCAATTCAACGAAGCAGCCAATTTGTTTAGCCTTTCAGCCATGTATTCACATAATCATTCTTTATTCCAGTAAACAAATAATTATTAAATACCTGTGTGCCAGGTCCAGTTCCAGGCACTGGAGGGAGACAGAGCTGTGAACAAAACAATGCCCCTCGCTGAACAAACATATCAAGATGTAGCAGGTCAGATAAGTGAAAAGTGCTATGGAGAAGGTATATGGAAAAGAGGAATACCAAGAGTGAGGGGGAAAAACTTACTAGCACATAAATATGCTATGAATGAATGATTGATCAGAGAAAGCCTACCTATAAAGGTGATGTTTCTTCTGTGACATAAAGAAAATTGAAGGGGGGCATGCAAATATATGGAGGAAAAGTATTTTAGGCAGAGTAATGAAGTCACATGCCCCAAGGTGAGGATATGCAAAACATTTGGGAAAAACCAAGGGGCGAATATAGATGGAGAATAATGAGAAATGAGAAGAGTATTAAAAGTTAAGGTCAGAGGCTAGGTGAAGTGGCTCACACCTATAATTCCAGTACTTTGGGAGGCCGAGGTGGGCGATCACTTGAGGCCAGGAGTTCAAGACCAGCCTGGCCAACATAGCGAAACTGCATTTTTACTGAAAATGAAAAAAAAAAAATTAGTTGATCATGGTGGTACATGCCTATAATCCCTGCTACTTGGAAGGCTGAGGCATGAGAATCACTTAAATCCAAGAGGCAGAGGTTGCAGTGAGCCAAGATTGTGCCGCTGCACTCCAGCCTGGATGACAGAGGAAGACTCTGTCTCCCACAAACAAACAAACAAAAAAACAAAACAAATGATATTATTTTTAAAAAGTGTAGATCAAAGATGTAGTAGAGGCCAGATTATAAGACATTTCAAGAACATTATAAGGATATGATTTTAAAATCTCACAATGTGCAATCTTAAGAGTGGAAGGGCGAATAGCAATGGCAGAAGCTGGGAGATTTCTTGGAGTTTCTGCATAAATCCAGGTGAGAGGTGATGGGAGCTTAGACTAGTATGGTAAAGTTTTGTATAGTGAGGGTGGGACATTCTGAGTATATTTTGAAGTTAGAGCTGAAGCAATTTGTTGATGGATTGAACATGGGGTGCTCAAAAACTGGAAATGCATAGTTTCCACATGAAGACTGAGAAGTATGGGCTTGTCAGAATGAAGAATCATGAACATGTTTACTTACAAGTTGGTAATTGGTCTACAAGAGCTGAACTAGAATCAATACCAATTCAGAGCAATGTTTCACCTCCAGAGATCTCTGTTACCTGAAAAGTAATAGAAAAAATTAAAGAAAGTATGAAAAACAATTAAATCTGAGTAGCATGTTTTTACTGAAGACAAATGTTAAAATGATTTTGTTGTTCATTGTCTCATATTTGTTGATTCATTTCAGCTTCATAACTATCACTTTACTAATGTATTTCATTGATTGCATCTGGTTCCTCTTATTCATCTTTTCTCCTCCCTCTTAGGCCAGGTTATTCCTTAGTTCCATGTCTTTTACTTTGTATTTCAAGACTTCAGACTCCTATCTTGCCCTGTTCTTTACTATCCTTGGTTCTACATGACTTGACAACCTATATAATTATGAATATGACATGATTCTTTGGGTCTATGTGGTTTTATATTGTGCTGCTTTTAGATTATCAAATTAGTAAATTACATAATCAGGATTAGAGAAAAATAACCTTTTTCACAAGGTCAAGAGATCGAGACCATCCTGGCCAACATGGTGAAACTCCGTCTCTACTAAAAATACAAAAATTAGCTGGGCCTAGTGGTGAGCACCTGTAGTCCCAGCTACTCAAGAGGCCGAGGCAGGAGAATCGCTTGAATCTAGGAGGCGAAGGTTGCAGTGAGCTGAGATCGTGCCACTGCACTCCAGCCTGGCAAACAAGTGAGACTCCGTCTCAAAAAATAATAATGATAATAATAATAATGTACTTTTCTGTTAACTTTGTAGGAGGAGCCAAATAATCTTCCTTTCAAAATGTTTTGTATTCACCCACTTCCTGTAAAATAACTAATCATTAATTCTAACTTTAGTAACACAATAACCAACTCCTTTGTGACTTTTATTTTTTCTTTCTTTGGAAAGATAATGTTAACAAATATTTGTTTTAGTTATTTTAGACATTAAGAAATGGTGAAGGAAGCTTGTTTTCATAATCAATTTTTACATTAATTATATTGATCATGCTGTTATAGTTTTTAATGAATAGTCTGTCTTTGAAATGGTCAATGGTTTCTTTTTTCTTTTCTTTTCTTTTTTTTTTTTTTTTTTTGAGAGCATTGGTTTAACATGATGAAATTCAGCATAGACTTTATGTAATGCACCATGAGAGCACATTAGTGAAACCACCCAAAAGAAATAGCATTTGCTCACTGGGACCCATTAAAATGTTTGAGAGATTCCCTGTTATGTGTACATTTAATTAATAGTCCTTTTAAAGAGAAGGTGTGATAGCATTGCTAACCAGCTTGGTTGGAAATCTCTTGGGATATACCTTTGCACGAAAACCAGACAGATGCTCCATCACTCTTGCCTCAAAATAACAGAAAGAAACTCTCTGAGGTGTGATAAACCCTGAGGGCAATATTTATGAAACTTCATTTCAGATTGAAAGTTTACTAATTTTTCTAATTAGGATTTTTAGTGTTTTTATTTCCTCAATCATAAGAACAATGTTTCCCTTCAACTTTAAGATTGACAAAAGTAAATCCCAGAGAGTAAAATCTTCTTAACCAAAGGGATAACTTTCTTATCCAATAAGTTGTACCTGAGAAAGATAGATTCTTTCTTGTAGGTGATCATTGTTTTTAAGTTTAAGACAAACTCTAGAGCACTAAGTTAATATTAAAAAATTCATCTCATTTTTTCACTCTCTCTGGTATTTTTATTTGCCCGGAAAAAGATTAACTTAGAGTTAATTTTTGACCCTACCCTTTTACTCCGTTTTTGTATCATTTAATTGAATGTTCTCTCTTAACTAAATGTATTTAGGTAACAATTATTTAAGTACAGGATGATAAATAATTTCAGATCTGAGATCATGTTCACTGTAATTAACATTGTATAAATGAAGCTATGTGTAGATTTTCCATCACCTTTTTTTTTTTCTTTTTCATCCAATCTTTATGTAAAGCATAGAATTCACAGAGATGAGACCTTTCAAATTATGGCTAACTGCTTAGAAGATTATATAACTCTCTTTGGGGAATCAAGTCTTTTAAAAATCGACTATAAATGACCTATTAAGCCAAGTAGAGGACAACGATGAGTACCGTAAGCACGGACAGCAAGCATTAGAGACTCAGTTTGAGCCTTCTGGGAACTTAGAAACTTCCAGAGAGAAAGAACAGGAACACATAAAATATGCATGATAACAAAAACACCAGAGACATTGTAGGGGGAGAGGGAAACACCTTGTTTGCTGTATTTCTATAGAGCTGGAAATTAAAGTGCTAGAAAATAACCTCATATCAACTGGATCAATGCACTAATTAGACTTCAGAAACATAAAAAGATCCATTACAAAACATTATCTACCAGGTGCATCTTGTCAAAAGGATTCTAGTTTTGTTGTTTTAGAACATACATCTTACAATTATCTGAAGTAGTTCCTTGAAAGGCTCAATACTTGTTAATGAGCTATATTGTTTTGCAGAAAAGGAAATCAATTTTTTAGAAATATCTAAATTTCAAACTTCTGAAACAGGTATCGAAAAAGTGCTGCCCATTATTACTTTCCCACCTCCTGCCTTCATCTAAAATGAGGTTTTTCATCTAAAATTTTATGAGGAGGAATTCATTGTAGTTAGTTTTTAAAGAGTCTCTCTTTTCTTCAGAGTAATTCTAGTTGCTTTAATAAACTTTAAATTGATTTAAATTTAATTTTTCAATTTTTCAATCATTCTCTTTCTGGGCCTCTTACGTTCATAGCTCTGTTTATCACTGCTTGTAAAACTTTTTACACTTTGGTTTCTCTTTTACTGCATCCTCTTGGTTCTTCTTGTTCATCTCTCATTTCATCTACTTCAAAGTTTTCTCCTCTACCTGTCCTAGTGATGTATAGGTAAATCTTTTTATAAACTGGTTCTCCAAGGAAAATAAAACATGCATACTTACATCATTTGTTATAAATTTTACTGATATTAAGGATATATGACACACAATTTACAAATAATAAAATATTACAACTTTTTATTGAATATTCTGTATATCAAATTGTTTATCAAAAAATGCTTTTTTTGAATTTTGCCAAACTTTTGCATGTATAGGCAACCTATTTTTGCAGCTAATAAACAAGTATAGTTTTAATATGAAGATTGCTTGGTGTTTTTGTTAGTCAGTGAAGTAAAAATGAAATGAAGAAGCTATATGTCAGATACTCATTTATCAGTGATGTAAGCAATTATTTGCAAATCAGAAAACAGAATTTCAATAATGAAAGGATTTTTTTTAAATTTTTGTGCTATTCAGTGTAATGGCTACAAACACAATACACCTTGACTGTTTATCTGGTTTATTAGCATTTCCTCCATCATCTTCTTAATTCTACTCTAGAAAATCAAGAAGTTCTCATTTGTAGTGCTTGGAGATTTTTATAGTGTAAAGATTCGCACCATCACTGATTTCAGACTACTGATGTGAATCTGCTAAATGCGGAGTTAAGAAGAGATTCACAGTAGTTAAACAATGTGACATACTCCCACCATCCGGATACAATAGGCCAGATAGAATAGACCAGCATCCAGAAAGAAAAGTTGCACAGTAGTCCAATAGTAAAGCATATTACTACTGTCAAGAGAGAATAATCCGGAGAGAATAGACCACCGTCCAGAAAGAAGAGATGCATGATAGCCCCACAGTATGCCATACTTCTGCCGTTCAGACAGAATAGACAAATATTGCCCAAAGAGCATAAATAATAGTAAAATACAGTAAAATAACTAGGAAGTGATATGTTTTAGTATTTATTACCTTTCTTTAAAGTAAGTTATAGAATTCTAAGTCTATATAGTCAAATATTTAATAATGGCTGCTTTTAATAACAGACTAACAGGAATTTCTGACAGTTTAACAATGAGAATTGGTATGGGCTGCTTTCAGCATACCACTGAATTCTGAATTCTCTCCCTTAATTTTGTTGTTTCGGAATGTTTTGGAGTTGGCCCTTTTTCCTCCTCACCCTAAATACTCTTTTTGTATGACCTCAAAAACTGTTCTGACTTGAACAGATACATGTATGCTAATTATTACTAAGTATTCCTTTCTAGACAGGCTTTTCCCCTGTTTCAGGTTCCCACCCCCATTTTAAAAATCTATAGGATATCTGTATTTGAACATTTCACAGGCCTCTCAAAATTATTACCTGCCAAGTCAGCTCCTGCTCCTGTGGTTTTCAATTCACTGCTGATATCCACGTGGTAGTCTTGGGCTCCTTCCTTTCTCTTACATCCAATATCCAATCAATCACCAAATCCTGCTGGTTTTATATGCCAAATATGTCCCGAATCTGTTACAGCTCTAGTTCCTAACTAGCATTGCCCTGATCTTCCCCTCCTGACAGAGATACCGGACCAGAATCTGAATGTTTTTCTGGGTATGGAACTTTCTTTACCCCTACTACTCTCTATTCACCTCATCCAACTTATCCTCCATGTACCATGGAGACATCAATTTACATTGCAATCTGTATATCTTGTTCCCTGCTTATAACCCTTTACTTACTCTTCAACGTGTATAGGATATAAACCAAACTCCTTAAGGTAAAGGCCAATGCTTTCCATAGTCTGACCAATTTCTCTAAACTCATCTCTCACCCTTGCCTCTTGTGTACGTTCTGCTTGCATCACCGTTCTAAACTGGTTTAAATTTCTATGCATAACAATTTCTGCTGCCCTCTTGGCCTGGCATTCCACCCAAACTCTTTTTTACTGATATTTTGATTCAACCCAGGCTCCATCTCTTCTAGGAAGCCTCTACTGAGCTCTCTTTCTCAAGAAATAAGCCAGGTTAGATTGACTTCTTCCATGCTATCAAAATGAACCCTGTCACTTTAGTTGCCATATCTAGTTATATTCATTTATTTCTGTGTTTGTCTACCTAACCAAAATCTAACGTAAATTCCCTGAGGAAAGAAAATCATGTACAGAGGTGAATACATAGAAGATATGTAACAAGGGTTTGATGGACAAATGAATGAGTTAATGAATGAATAAACCTAACCATTTTTAAGTACAATTTGCAAATTTTTGTAGCAGTATATTTTATACATGAAATTTTAAAGCCAGATTTGTTTTTAACTTAGAATACTTGAAACAGTTTCATCTGGATCTTCTAATCAAGATGACTTTCTTTTGAACCTAATTTCAGGACTTTCCACTAATTTTCTCAATATTGTTTAGAAAGGTATATTTCAGAGGGTTTTTATCATAGAGGAATGGAAGTATCATAGACTACAAAAATTTATCTGTCAGAAAAGAAGACCATAAAATTCATTTTATCTTTGGATTTTAGTTCATTCATTCATTCACACATCAAATGAAAGTGGTTTAAAGACTGTGGAGGAGACTGAAGAGAAATTGGGGATTACAGAAGACACGAATACATAGTAAGCTAAAACTAACTAACAAGTATTAAGAAAACATAATGAAAAGTTAGAAGATGAAGGAAGGCAACTTTCAAATTAAATATATCTGAAACTGGAAGTATAGGTGTTGAAATTATTTGGTTGAGGGAGTATCACAGAGAACACTTTGCATTAAATCATGTATTAAAATTTTTATTTATTCTAAATATCAAGATTTAACATGCATGTCTTTCTTGTCAGGTTGTGTACGGAGGTTCTCTTGCTGCCAAGTTAACATAGAGTCAGGGAAAGGAAAAATCTGGTGGAACATCAGGAAAACCTGCTACAAGATTGTTGAACACAGTTGGTTTGAAAGCTTCATTGTTCTCATGATCCTGCTCAGCAGTGGTGCCCTGGTAAATGATCTGACACCTAAGTCAACATATTGATTAAGTTGATATTCTTTAAAATGAGCTAAAAGATAAAAATATCATGGCAAGTTGTTTTACCTAGAATTAATCCCTATGATTAGTGCCAATGAAAAAATTTTACTTGGGTTCAGTAAATAGTTACTGAACACCCCTACATGCCAGGCATTATCCTTGCTGCCCGGAATGCTGTTGTCCAAAGGACCACCCAGATGGCTATAATAGAAAAGAGAGTTTTACTGGCAATATCAGTTTGCAAAATAGGGAGAGAGTCTCTGGCGTAAACTGAAAGCACTTTATCTATAGAACAAAGAGAGAAGGTTAGAGGTTTTATTAAAAAGGGAAAATGTTATGTATTGCTCTTTGAGAAAGTTCATTGGCCCTAGTAAGGATTTGGGGAGCTGGTAAGCTCCAATTGGCGAGCAACAATGGTGGGCAAAATTAGTCCTAGAGTGTAGCAGGTTTCCTCAGAAGCTATAGATAAAACTAATTTCAAGTTACAACAAGCAGTTTCAACAGTCAGTGTTGCCGAGAATTACAATTCTTGGAGTAATGCTTTGTACCCTGAGAGCTTTTCCCCCTGCCTTCTTGACTCTTAGTTGACTGTTAGTTGAGTATGTCAAGAATGACCCAATTTGTATGATCAACTTTCACAATGCAAAGATAAATGAGATCCAGGTAGTATTTATTCTTAAGGAGCTAAGAGCAATGGTGAAGAGAAGAATACAAATGAGTAACTGTAGAACTTGGATGTGTTTGTAAGCAAAGTGTATATGTGATAAAGTTCTGTAGCAAGGAGAACAATCGTCTGCTTGCAATTTCAGAAACGTAAATGGTGCTTTTCAGGGTCTAGAGAGACGAATAGGAATTTTCTAGTTAGGCAAGGCAGGCTGAGGGGAACAAGTATACAATGGTAAGGAGGCACAAAATAGCATCATACATTCAGGAAATTAAAAGTTGCTGAACTGTAGCAAGTGTGGTGGGAAGAAGAATAAGTATAGGTGGCCAGAGATACTATGAGAAAGATAAGCAGGGTCAGCTTGTGAAGCATCTTGTGAGTTATAAAAAGGGAAAACAGATGGTAGTTTTAGGATAAAAGTAGGACAAGTTTCTCATTCTTGTACACATACAAGCAGCTTCCATGGGAGTTGAAAGAGATCTGGTAGAATTACAAGCTTCCTGAACCTTTATCTTAATTGTCATTTTTCCTGCTGGCGCGGACAGAGATGAGCCATTAGAAGCCATTAGGAGCCCAGATCCAGCTAGATATAACACTGGAAGTTTCATTATACTAAAAATAGAATACTCAAGAACTTTGTAACTTGCCTCAAAGACAGTCTTCATGAATTTGGAATTTGATTTTACTGTACTTTTAGGCTAATAGATTGACCTGTTACTGTTTCATGGATGCTGGCAGAAGATATGAGGTGCTTGGGTCAGAGATAAAGGACTTTATTGCTTATGCGTGGAGAGTAGCATGAGTTTCAACATGTTTTTGTTCGTTTCCTGTTTACCCAAGTCTCATGGGGGCATTATATGAGCCTGAATGAGTGTGTACACATAGAGTGGATTGATGTTACAGCTGAGGAACACTGAGCTTAGGGAACACATCTTTTTATACTAAGCAACATAAGTAACCCTGCTCTTTGTCCCGGAGACCCTACCTCATGTCTCAAGGTTGCTCACTGCAAGCACAACCCTGAGGAATGTCCTAGGTAACGAGCAGGCAGAGCCTGGCATTCTTGGCACACTCCCCAACAACCTGCAGGGACCCACTATGGCTTTCCTCTCCTAACAAGTCTCAACTCTCAGAAATGGAAAATGTGATCAGAAAAGCTCTATTGTCCTTATCTGGAGTTGTCCAAGTAGAAATCTTGATAGTGTCTACCATACAATGTATTCCTAATAACTAAGGAAGTTTATCCCATGCTGACTCACATATGTGACTGAGAATTTCAGAGAGGAGATTAAAATAAAAAATTAAAGAAAAGTTTGGAGTAATTCCTTCTTCAAAATGGCTAAAACAGAGGACAACATTTGGGGAGTGCATTCTCAAAACTTTATTTTAAGTAAATCGTATGAGGAAGAAAAGGGAAAGATATTTCAAGAAGCTTGTGTTTGTACTTAGAGAGGTTGCCAATTAAACTAGATTTTTTAAAAGTATAGCAAACCCCCATGACACGTGTTTACCTATGTAACAAACCTTCACATGTGCCCTCAAACCTAAAGTAAAAGTTAAAAAGAATAACTCTCATTTAGTTTCTATTTATTGTGTTTCAGAACCTTCTTTTAAATGTTCTCATTTAATTTTCAAACAACCCTGCAAGATTATGGTATTTTGCTTATTTTACCAATGATGAAGCTGGGTAGTTTTAAAAGTTGCTTAATGTCCCAAAGCCAGCAAATGACAGAGCCATCACTGAATTGATGTCTAAAGTCAAAGTCACCATATCTTTTCACTGTGTCATGGCTCCTCAGAAAGAAGAGTATACACAAAATAGAAATAAATGAGTGGTAACTGAATTTAGTAACAGTAAAGTGTAAGTCCTAAATCAGATAGCATTCACATAAGGCCAGTCTTGCCTCCTCGCTCCTACATCCACAAAATTCGTTCTGGAAGTTAGAACCCCTGTGGACTGAATTCTAATTCTTGCTCTGGGACCAGTCAGACAGAAGTTCTCATTATCAAGACTTCCTATGGCTCTGCTCTGACCTTGTACACCAGTTCTAGAAACAGGCTTCTTTTTCCTTGTGACTAAGCCCTTTCCTTGTCTTTGTATTTAAAGGACTGAGTCATTGCCATAGTTTCTGTTTAGATGGCTTGCCTGATTCCTCTAGAACTTGGGGGTGGAGTGGCAGGGAGGAAAATCCTGAGGGATAGAAGCCTCCCTCTGCACTTCAATTCCATTGAATTTCAGAACCTCTGCCAACTGCTGGGACCTTCTTTTTGCATCTTAGTAGGTCTGTTCAGTCTTTCTGCCCCAACTTGTCTCTTTTCTTCAATATTGATACCAACAGTTTCCCAAAACTGCTAAGGATAATTTTAGAGTATTGATAGTGGAACTTAGAATAAGAAAAATCTGAATGGCACAAGTTCGTTACTATAGACAGTTAATAAATATAATATTATCCATGAAGGATACAGGTCTTTGACTTTCATTTTATCCAACAGGGTTAATGGTGTTTCAATCAGAAAGAGAAAATTCTAACACTTTAGACCTGTTGAGATCAGCAATCATTTTCAGTGTCTCAATGAGCCCTTTTTTTTTTTTGAGACGGAGTCTCACTCTGTCCCCTAGGCTGGAGTGCAGTGGCGTGATCCTGGCTCACTGCAACAATGAGCCCAATTTTTAAGTCCATTCAAATTCTTTGTCAAGGGACATGTGGCTGAAGTCTAAAGTCAAAGTCACCCTATCTTTTCATTGTGTTGTGGCTCCTCAGAAAGAAGAGCATACACAAGTAGAAGTAAATGAGTGATAACCAAAATTAGTAACAGTAAAGCATAAGCCCTAAATCAGATAGAGCTCACCTAATGTCACATAATATTGTGGTGTGTCACTTACTAAAGTTTCTTGGAAAGCATAGGAAGTACCACCTTCATGGAGAGAATCGAACAGTAATTTTTAGAGCTGAAGCTTTGAAGGATAATATATGGATAGACTGTCAAAGGAAAAAGCACGCTCTGTGTTCTATAGGCCTTAAGCTACTGCAGTCATTCATTTAGCAAACCTTTCCTTTCCTGCTGCTGTTATTAACATGGTGCTAGGCACTGGGATGCACAAGCATTTGAGAGCTAAGAGAGGCTCCACATCCTACTGGTGAGGAAAAAGGGGAGTGTAGGTTGTGAAAAGTTTATAACAGTGGCTGGCCATGGGGTCATGTCTTAAATTGTGAGGATTTATCCAATTTTAATGGAGAAAGAGGAGGAATCAGATGGAGGTGGAAATGATCAGGTGTCAGAGATCATGAGTCTTTTTGTGGATTACAAGTAATTTCATTCTTTTGCACTTTCTCTTGACCTCTGATGACCAGCAGCAGCACTGGTGAGAAGGCTAGAACTAAGTGTTATGTGGTAACTGTAAACCCGAAAAAATGTCAGCTGGCCCATGTCAATATTATGTTTCAGTGTTCTTAGCATTAGAATTGTATTTTTCCTGTTTTTGTATGAATCATAAAGCTTAAGTCGTGCATGACTGAAACTTGAATATTATTTCCACAGGCTTTTGAAGATATATATATTGAAAGGAAAAAGACCATTAAGATTATCCTGGAGTATGCAGACAAGATCTTCACTTACATCTTCATTCTGGAAATGCTTCTAAAGTGGATAGCATATGGTTATAAAACATACTTCACCAATGCCTGGTGTTGGCTGGATTTCCTAATTGTTGATGTAGGTACTTTTGAGTACATTTTAAAAGAAGATTTATTCTTACTGAGTGTTGTGAAAAAACCTTCACCAGTGTTGTATATTATTATATTTTAATTTTGTTAAGCTTCATATACTTTCAAGCTATAGGTTTATTCTTTTAGAAATATTAGTCAGCCAGTGGAAATATATCTGTGAAGAATATTAGAACAGAAATCATTCAACAAATATAAATTATTTCTGTGACATTCTAACATTTATAATTGAGTTTTTACATTTTCTGCAAAGGAGATGTGATTTTAAAAAAATATATATATATGATTTGAATGTCATTCCTGTTAAGAATAAAACAAAATTTAGAAGTAGGAGGTGATAAGAGAAAAGGGCAGAGACACAGATTAAAGAGAGGAAATGATGACTATTCATAATATAAAATTGGAAGATAAGAGAGGATGAGGGGTATATCGAGTTGGTTGATATGTGAGCTAAAATTTTTCTAATTTAAGTAAAGTTAAACTTTGTATTTTTTAAAGTTAACTTTGTATTTGGGGAGGGAGAAGGCATGAAATTTTAGAATATCTATCTCAGACCCAATTATAGGAAAAACCAAAACGAGACACAATTGTCTCTATCTCAAATATGCAACTTGCCCTTCATCTCCAGAATGGCAGTGGGGCAGTGGAGTAGGCATTATTATTAATGTAATAATTTTCATAATAAATTCAAAGAACTGTTGAATACTTGCATGATGGAAAATACATAATAATTCTTTAGTTTACATATTATTTTAACAAAGCAGAAATGTTTTTACAGGCTTCCAACTGAGATAGGGAATAAATCTTAAAACAGTCGGTGAGATCAAGGAGTCTCAAATAGAAACTGATGGTACAACACCCATTGTTATCATTTCATTGAATGTACTCTAATTATTTTATATTTTAATAATATAATTTAATAATATATAGGACATATTTTGTATTATTGAAAATGGCTTTCTTACATTATTTTATAACCTCAATCTCCCAGTCTTATTTTTCTCAGAATGATATGTTCTTTATCTTTTACTAATTCTTCTAGATATTCAGAAACCTAACCTTTGTGTTTAGGGAAGAAACATCCTATAATCAGTCACACTTTTTAGAGATTTGTTTCCATATAATGCCTGACATAATTAGAGGTCAACACACAAGTTTTTATATGCCAATAAGTGCTTTAAAATTTAACCAAGGGTTTGCATTATTGAGCTTTTAAGAAAAGTTGAATTCATAGAGCATCATATGTGGATTAGAAAATCACAAGTAAGCATGATCATAAATAGTAAAATCTGACTGCAGAATGTTACCCAAATTAGTCATATTTACTCAAAAGTTCAGTTTCTCAACTGTTATTTAAAGCTTCATAAACTTTTGGCTTCTGGCCAGGCGCGGTGGCTCACGCCTGTAATCCCAGCACTTTGGGAGGCTGAGGCGGGTGGATTACCTGAGGTCAGGAGTTTGAGATCAGCCTGGCCAAAATGGTGAAACCCTGTCACTACTAAAAAACACAAAAAATTAGCCGGACATGGTGGCAGGTGCCTGTAATCCCAGCTACTCAGAAGGATAAGGCAGGAGAATCGCTTGAACCGGCTAGGCAGAGGTTACAGTGAGCCGAGATCGCGCCACTGCACTCCAGCTTGGGCGACAGGGTGAGACTCCATCTCAAAATAATAATGATAATAACTTTTGTTTTCTTAATCACACAACATATTAAATATTAAAAACAATAACTTGTTTTCTATAATATGTAGGTTATGTGAAAATATTTTTTAACATAGTTATATATTACACCTCATATGTGTTATCTTGGGTTTCCTCTGTGCGAACTCTAACTTTTGATATAGTAATGATTTCTTGGTTTTTTTTTTTTTTCAGTTAACCATTCATGTGTCAAGTTATCTAGTTACTGCCTAGAAAATGACAAATGATAAAATGGATATTTTTGTAATTTAGTACTTTTAAAGAAAGGCTGCCCCAAATAAGAATAAATTATAGAAGGAATGTAGGTTTTCTTTTCTCTTAAACTGTAAATATGATGGGGTCTCTCTCTTAAAAAATTATACAATATTTTAGATATTTTAAAATCTTTAAAATATTGTCACAAATATACTCACTTTCATCATTCAGTGTAAGAAATAAAGGTTTACAAGTAAAATTGGACTTATTTTAAATTAAGAGATATGGCTGTTTAATAATGGAAATTGTTTTATATTTGAAAATTTAAAGTGATAATTCTCAATGAGTATAACATCCTGTTCAGGGATATGTGTGCAGAAATCAGGGAGATAAACAACTCCAATTTGAAATGTTGTTTAATATTTTGGAAACAAACAAATATAATGCAAAGTACAGAGAGTCAAGCTCCACACAATATTCTTGCTGATATAGATGCAAATTTCGGGATGCAGATTTGGGGGAGTGGCTGACTTTTTTTTTCCTGAAAAGTATAGTAACTTATCTACAGCAGTTGTTCTCAAAGCATGGTCTCGAAACTGAAAACGTTGGCACATGTAGGTGAGAACTCATAAGAGGTGAGTTCCTCCAAGACCTGCTGAATCAGAAACTCTGGGATTGGATGCAGCAAATCGTTGTAACAAGTCCTACAAATGATTCTGTTGTATATTCAGGTTTCAGAACTACTTATATTATTTGCTACTCAGAGAATGGACTCATCTGATTTCTGTAGGCTTCTGGGTTATTTGAAACTTACTTGATTAAACAGTGTTCAGCAGTGCAGGCACATATTTGTATATATACACATGTGTTTATAGAAAGATATGAATACATATACGTATATATTCTCAGTTACAAACTATACCATGGTCTTCTTAATAATATGCATATATTCCATGTCATAAAACTCACTTAACAGTGGCTTGGAGAACAGACCTATCTGTATTTTAGGGGCTGTATCAATTATAACAGACATGTCTTAGTCTACCTTTTATTGCTGTAACTGAATACCTGAGACTGGGTAAAGTATTCATTAAAGAAATTTATTTCTTAAAGTTCTGGAAGCTGGGAAGTCTAAGGTGGAGGGTCCACATCTAATGAGAACTTTCTTGCTGGTGGGGACACTGGAGAGTCCCAATGCAGTGCAGGGCATCACATGGCGAGGGATGTTCACTGACAGCCAAACTGGGTTTTATGATAAACTCACTTTTGTGATATCTACCTCACTCCCGTGATAACCCATTAAGCCCTTACTTCATATTCCATTGATGAAGGCAGAGCCTTTATGATCTCATCACCTTTTAAAGGCTCTGCCTCTTAATACTGTTACATTGGGAATTAAGTTTCAACATGAGTTTCAGAAGGGACAAACATTCAAACCACAGCAAAACATTTTAAAATTTTGTTTTTTTTCTGATTAAAGAGGGAGCATACATATTTTCCAGTGTTCTTAAGTGGAAAATAATGTATGTGAATGACTGGGCAAATTTAAGAGTGGCATGAGGAGCAATTTATTCTGCTAAATATATAGCTTAAGGAATTAAAGCAGTATTACATTTAGTGAGACATTTGGAAATACCACATGAGGACGAGTACTTTAAAACACCTCCTGCTTCATAAATCAGTTTACCTGTCTCTGATGGTAACAGCAATGAACTTGTTGTGAACAATGACTTTTTCTACTCCTGAAATAGATAAATATATAAAAAGTTGGCTCTCATGTGTTCCTATTCTTCCTTTGAAAACTTGAATCTCTCAGTCACTAACTTAATTCGTAATGAAGAACTGCATTCCAGACATTTTTCTTAGACATCGTCTCCTGCTACACAGGATGTGAGGCAAATGAATATTTTCCATGGAACTAATTCAGAGAGTAAATGCATTTATAGATTCAGATCTAAGATCATTGAGGAGCTCATTGCTTTGTAACTAAAATGTGTATTGATTGTATTGCTGTTCATGTTCTTTCTTAAGATAATTTACGGTAAGAACTCAAATTTCTTTTGGATACTGGTTATGGTAATTGTGGCTGATCTATCTAACGTGATGAAGTTCTTATTATATCTATATTGATTGTGAAGCCAATGAGATCAGCTACTCTCATTCTCTCTTCAGTACAATTGTGATTTTTCTCCCATGAAAAATTATTTGGTAGATCTTTGGTGCCAATCCTGAGAAATTGTAGGGCAGAAGCAATCTCGTTGAGAATTTGCCCCAACTCAAAATCATGAGTCTACAAAATGTTTTTTAATAAGATATATACCAAGGCAATGGTTTAGTACCACACTTTTAGGGCTTAGCTTCAGAATCACACACTTCATTTTGACCTGAGTTTTATGATTAAAATGTTGACCATTGTTCTAATGAAATCTTTAGATTTAATAAGCAATTACAAAACAATTGATTACAAAAGTGTGAAAAGCATATGCATGATTTCTACTCAAATAGAATAAACAACTTACTTTGCTTACATTATTTCTTCTTATTTTGGTTAACCTTCTTTTAAATCTATTTCCTTATAGAAACATCCACCTTACCCTGTTTTTAGGCATTGACTACACAACTCCATATATAAAATCTTATTGTTCCTGTTGAGTTGCTTTTAGTGAGTTTCAAAATTGACTTTTTCCTTTTATGCATCTTCATTTTATTGATACAATTAATTAAAATGCTATTTTTATAGGTTTCTTTGGTTACTTTAGTGGCAAACACTCTTGGCTACTCAGATCTTGGCCCCATTAAATCTCTTCGGACACTGAGAGCTTTAAGACCTCTAAGAGCCTTATCTAGATTTGAAGGAATGAGGGTAAGAAAATACTAAACTTTATAATATTCTTATTTTTTTAATGGGGTTTAAAATATAAAAACAATGGGTGTGTAGAAAATATGAGTGGTTTCTATTTACATAAATATGTGGGCTGTTTATGTATGTGAGTGTACATACATATACATATATATGTATACATTATGTATATAATTGTATGCATATGTATACTATATATAGTATGCATTTACATACTATATACAGTATGCATATATATGATATATACTATGCATATATGGTATATATATGCATATTATATATACTAATAGTATATATATGCATGTTACATATACTAATAGTATATATACATATTATATATGCTAATGGCATATATATGCATACTAATATATAAATGCTAATTATAGCATTAATTAAACAATATATTACTAAAAATAGTATAATACTAATTAGTATATACTAGTATATTATTAATATATACAAAATACAAAATACTATATATAAAATATGCATATATAGTATATGTATATATAGTAGTTACTGTACATATTAGTGTATATATATGCATACTATATATATACACACACACACACAGTATTTCAGCACATATTGTTTAACAAGGGAATAACTTAATCACAGTAATCCTGCCTTTATCTAATATTGTCAAGCAATAGAATGATCCAAATGAGTGACTTTTTCCGTGTTAAATGGAAATCTTCTCTGTGCTAGGAAGTCCCAGTGAAAGGGGAAAGTATTAGTCCTAACATCATCTCTCATATATAAGTAATCAAGGACCTACTTATATCAGGTGTTCAAATAATATTTGTTTAAGGAACTACCTGGGTAAGGAGCATTAGAAAAGATAGGGAAGTGAGACCGCATCAGCCATCACATTTAATTTCACCTTTAAAATAACATTGCAAAGTAAGTGGAATTATAACTAAATTATATTTGAGAAAACTAAAGGTCACAGAGTTTACTTAATTTGCACTTAGGCTGCAGAGTGCCTGAAAAGATACTCAATTAGCAGAGACAAACAAGTTATACTGAATAACAACTACCATAACCTAGCTTTAGGGATTGTATTAAACTAGCAACTTTGTAACACACATGAAGGACAACAACTTTATTTTCTGTAATTAGTCCATATCCTCATGTGTTGGTACTCTTCTAAGGTTTCTTCCCCAGATTTATACCTGCTTTTTTATGCCGCTGTTCTGAAATGCTTCCCCTGCCCTGCCCCGACCCTAACCTGTCTGTACAGCAAACACCTATCTGTCCTTTAAAGCTCAATTTAAAGTTGCCTTGTCTGTCCACCAGCAGACAAAACTGCATATTCTCTCTCTGTTCAGACACCTAAAATCCTCATTATATTGTATTTTACTTATTTGTTTACTTAACTACCTCCCTACCTTACCATCTCTGAGCAATTTAACATGGAGATTAGTCTAGCTTACTGATATTTTAAGTGTGGTTTACTAACCAGCTATTAGCATTATCTACAAACTTATTAAAAAGATGGGCGGATCATGAGGTCAGGAGTTCGAGACCAGCCTGGCCAATATGGTGAAACCCCATCTCTACTAAAGATACAAAAAATTACCCGGGCGTGGCGGTGCTCACCTGTAGTCCCAGCTAGTCCGGAGGCTGAGGCAGAAGAATTGCTTGAACCTGGGAGGCGGAGGATGCAGTGAACTGAGATCATGCAACTGCTGTCCAGCCTGGACAACAGAGTGAGACTCTGTATCAAAAAAAAAAAAAAAAAAAAAGAAAGAAAAAAAAGAAAATTCTTGGATCTCACCCCAGACCTACTGAGTCAGAAACTCTGGGATGGGGACGAAATTTGGGTTTTAACCAGCCTCAAGTGAACATTAGAGATCTTTCAGCCAACCAAATCTTCACTGTTACCCCTACAAACCTAATTATGACTGCAATCTCTGCTATTTTAAGTATCCAGTGTATAATGGCTTCCAAGTATGTCAGAAAGAACATGATTATATAAAAAGTTCATAAGCACAATTCAAAAATATTCTATCTACAAGTTGAAAATTACAAGTTTCATTTTGTGCAGAAAGGTGGTATTAGAATTCATTGACATTAACTTAATTTTTTGAGCATTAATAGAATGCTACAATCTATCCAGAACTTTCCCCTACAAAATCACTTCCTTCAGTGACTAAGTCAGCCTATTATTTTACTCTGTTTGCACTTTGTTCTTTATCTGTATTACAGGTGAATTGGATGCAGGAGAATAGTTTAGTATATTTTGAGGGACAAATGTCTATTTAGTTACATTTGTTAACCATGCAAAAAGAGACATTTCTTCATGCTGCAGGGCTATTTTGAAGGATAAATGAAATAATGAAATAATGCATTCGAGGCATATTGTAGTTAGCTTGTTTGAGTCCTTAGGCTCTTTAGCTTTCCCAACTGGCTTCTCATCAGACCAATATGTGCCTGTCTTTCTCAGACACCCATGATTCCATCATTACTCACGTTTTTTGAAAAACATTTTAAACACCAACTATGTGTCAGGTGTTGTGGTATAAAAAACACAGAGTACAGTGGTACATAGACCCCGGTCCCCAAAGAGTGAGTAGGGTCAGTGGTTACAAGAGAGACAGACAAGGGCACACACATAATGATACAGGAATATACAGGAGGGAGTGGCTATCTGGGGAAGTCTGGGAAGACATCACAAGGAGGTGACATTTCAGACATTTCATGACTGAAGAGTAAGCCCCAAATCATAGGCAGATAGGCATTCAAGGCAGAGATACCACATGGTAGGGCAGCACAGAACAGAGTGTGCAAGGTGTACGTGGTCAGTGACTAGACAGATCAGTGTGCCTAGGTGATAAACGTAGCAGGGAGGGCAGCAGGAAATGAGCATGAAAAAGTAGACTCTACTAGGAGGTGGCCACTTTGAACTTCATTCTCTATTCCTGTTCCTCCTAATCTTTTTTGAGGTCACATAGACTATGAAAATCTCATGAAAGTAAGAATTTTCTTTCCAGAAAGAGAGCACAACCATAATGTTTGTTATGTAATTTCATGCCCCCAGGGAACCTCTACAGGTCCATGAACTCCAAATAATCATTGCTCTGGACCAAAGGTCAACAAACCCCAGCCTGTTTTTTTCTTGGAACACATCCTTACCAGTTTGTTTATATGTGACCTATGACTACCACCGCAGAGTTGAATAGTTGCAACGGAGATATAACCCACAAAGCCTAAAAATATTTATAAAAATGTTTGCAAACGTTCTCCGTAGATGATCTGATTAGTAGTCAGAGATCCTTAGTATTTCTCTATTTTAAAGCATCCTGAGAACCTGCTTAATACATTGCAGAAAACAAGGATCCCAGTGCTACTTCCCTAACAGGTTAATCTTTAACACATTTGTACTTGAATGGGAACTCTGAAGTGAATGGGAGCTGAAGTGTGAGAAGACAGGTAGATTTTAAAGGATTAAGTAAATGAGAAAATATGGAGAGTGTTAAATGCTACAGTAATTGCCCTGGAGGAAAACTGGAGTGGCAAGACACACTGGTGAGCAATAGCAGTACAAATGCTGAAAAGCAGAAATAAAGAAAGGATTAAAGAAAAACTGTTCCTAATTTTTGCCTTAACTGAGGTCAGCACTATCTATATTTAGTCAAAGGCTTACATATAAAGTATTTAGAGTAATAATAATAGATTTAAAAAGATTGCTCTTATTTTGTAGAACCAGCCAAATCTAAAGGATTCAAACCATTTAAAGATTCTCAATCCTTTTGTAGAGAAGAATGTCTCAAAAAAAGAGAATAAGAAAATAAAATAACGAAATTAAATTAAAATGATGTCCAGTCATAATTCCACCTGATAAACACTAATAGTTTCTCTATGGGGGAATCTTTAATGCTGGTAACAATAGGATCATGAACATTTAAATGTATATAAATATATATTTTTCATTTATGTTTATAAATTTCTTTTTTTTCCAGAGGGTACAGATTTTACAAGTTTACATTATCAATAACAGGTTTTGGTTTATTATTTTTATTTATTTTACATTTATTTAAACTATTACATTATCTTAGTTATTTTGTCTTATAGTTTGCTAATAATTTTATTGTGTGATAGTCATGTAATTTGTAAGCCTGGTGATCACAGAATTCATGTCTCATTTTGTCTTGTTGGCACACTGCTGAGTGTAGAGTAGGCATTTAATAAACATGTCGGTTGGTTTGGTGTCTTAGATATTTAAGGGTGGCTTTTCTAATTTGTTTATGTCTGCATGGCATTTCTTTCATGTTGCCTATATAACATCTTACTAATCCTAATCATTCTTTTCTTTCTTTTGAATACAAGGTGGTTGTGAATGCACTCATAGGAGCAATTCCTTCCATCATGAATGTGCTACTTGTGTGTCTTATATTCTGGCTGATATTCAGCATCATGGGAGTAAATTTGTTTGCTGGCAAGTTCTATGAGTGTATTAACACTACAGATGGGTCACGATTTCCTGCAAGTCAAGTTCCAAATCGTTCTGAATGTTTTGCCCTTATGAATGTTAGTCAAAATGTGCGATGGAAAAACCTGAAAGTGAACTTTGATAATGTCGGCCTTGGTTACCTATCTCTGCTTCAAGTTGTAAGTGTCCCCTTTCATGAATGCTTGGTATTTTAATAGATATTGGACAAAGGATATAAGTTATTCTTTAAATAGTCTGTTCATTATAAATTGAAGATAAAATACTGTATGGTTTTTAAAACAGTGCCAGTCTTGGCCAGGCTTGGTGACTCATGCCTGTAATCTCTTCACTTTGGGAGGCCAAGGTGGGCAGATCACGAGGTCAGGAGTTCGAGACTAGTCTGGCCAACATAGTGAAACCCCATCTCTACTAAAAATACAAAAAATTAGCCAGGTGTGGTGGTAGGCTCCTGTAATCCTAGCTACTTGGGAAGCTGAGGCAGGAGAATCGCGTGAACCTGGAAGGTGGAGGTTGCAGTGGGCCAAGATCGCACCACTGCACTCCAGCCTGGGCTACAGAGCAAGACTCCGTCTCAATAAAAAAAAGTGCTGGTCTTTCCTAGAACATGTTCCTACATGAATAAGAAGCATGGGTTCTGTTGCATTTGAGTTATTAATTTGTAATTGACTCTTTGGTGTCATGTGGACTCCCATCTTGTACCATTCAAATATTGCTTCAAAAATGAATGTTTTTGGACTTCCTGCTTCACACTATGAAGGGATGAGAGGAACTTCCCACAGGCGTGGAGAACCCTTAAAAAAATGAAGAAAAGATGTTTCCTGTCTTATTCATAGAAGTTCCCTTCACCTTTAAAAAATAAAAGGTTATGTGCAAAATTCACAGGCAAATGTAACAATTTGGAAATAATTAACTAGAACTAAGATTTAGCATGTTACTTGGGAATATGTCCTTTAAAAAAAAAATCTTTATATTAAATAGAAATGTTGAATACAGCAAAACTTACTAGTATTGCTTAGTAATTGTGGTAACATTAAACAGACAAAACTATGTTTATGGCTATTTTAGAATATGAGTTTAACATTCAGATTCTATTAATATTATTCTTAAAGGCAACATTTAAGGGATGGACGATTATTATGTATGCAGCAGTGGATTCCGTTAATGTAAGTATTGATTATCTTAGCACTAAACTTTATTTTTGCAAGCTTCTGAGTTTATTTCAGTGATTTCCAAACTATAACTTCATGAAGCCCTTGGGACTCACACAGACAATGAAGAACATCCACCTGATAGTAGCCTAGTAGTTGTGAGTACAGCAGTTGGAGATAGAGCCCATTTCAAATTTTAGCTGTACCACATCATCCAAGCTCTACAGCTGACTTTGGGCAAATTACCGTGCCTTCTTGAGACTTAGTTTATTTGTCTAATCTATAATTTAATGAATCTATCCTTTGTCTAATAAATGTCTATAATCATCCAATGCCTACTCCATAGTGTTGTGAGGACCTAGCAAGAAAATAGAAGCAGAGCACTTAGTGCAGGCTGGCATTACTAAATGCTCAGTAAATATTCGCTTATCAAATAAAAATAAAATAATTATAATGTATAACTTTTACTCTTTTTACATTTTAAAACACCTTGGATGAGTTTATGTGAAATAAGTTCCATGCTAAGAAACTTTAATGATTACTCCCTAGGTAATATTTTTACAAAATCTAATAAAGACATATTTGGAATCAAATGAAAATACATGGCAAAATTTATATAAATATAATAATGTCTCATTTACAGTACTTTAGGAAATAACATATACACAGTATGTCACATAGTTATTGAATTGTCCTACCAATATGAGCACAAGTATGCATATGATTAAGCCCTTTGTAGTTATTTGAAGATTATATTATTTATTACATAAGTATGTAATAAGTTAAAGAAGTATGTAATGAATACACATTGAATAAATTGTTAAGAGTGATTATGTTAAACCTCAACAATGCTATAGCTCCTTAAATCCTGTTTACCTAGGATAGTACTCTTTGAATTACCTTGTCAAACCATGTGAAAAAGAAAATGAGGAATGTTATTGTCCATATAATGCTAACTTTTGTAAATCTTATAGGTAGACAAGCAGCCCAAATATGAATATAGCCTCTACATGTATATTTATTTTGTCATCTTTATCATCTTTGGGTCATTCTTCACTTTGAACTTGTTCATTGGTGTCATCATAGATAATTTCAACCAACAGAAAAAGAAGATAAGTATTTCAAATATTTTTCATTGCAACGAAAGGGATGAACAATTATTTTCCAAAAAAGATAATGTAAAGTTTAATTTGATATCAGTTCATGATTAGTTTTATTAGAACTTCATTTATTTTTCAAATAATTGATTAGTATACAATTACAAATATACTTAATCTCATTCATTTTTGCACAGAAAACAATTTTCTAAATAATAGGTTCTGGCTAACCTATGATTTAGGTTAAACCCATAGGTTTTGAGCAATATATCAACTATTCTGTTTTTTCCAATGTTTCCTATAGAGGATTGAATAATTTAAAAAAATCAATACACTATTTATTCAAAACACATTTTATAAGTAGCTATTTATTTTATTCTGTGTGATACATATTGGGTTGGAGCTTGGGGGAGACCAACATAAGACATGGTTCCTGAGCTCAAGGAGTTTATATCGTAGCAGAATAACTAATACAAGTATTGAAAATCAAGATTTGATGAATACTGTAATTTGGGCAATCTTCTGAAATTTTTAATTAATTAATCTTCACATCAACTATACTAGTTTCTTTGACCTGTGAGAACAGGATAATACAAACCTGATGACTTAAAACAAGAGAAATGTATTCTCTCACACTTTTGGAGGTTAGAAGTCCAAATTCAAAGTGTCAGCAGGTCCATGTTCTCTTTAAAGCCTCTAAGGAAGTACATTTTAGTGCATCGTCCAACTTCTGGTAGCCCAGGTGTTTCTTGGTTTATGGCAACAGAACTCCAATCTCTCCCTTTATAGTGACATGCCATTTTCCCTCTGCGTGTCTTTCTCCTCTACTAGTAAGGATGTCAGTCGCACTGGATTAAGAGTCAACTCCACTCCAGTATGACTTCATCTTAATTACATCTTCAATGACATTATTTTCAAATAAGGTCACATTCTGAAGTGCTAAGGCTTAGGACTTATATGTACCTTCTTGGGGCACACAATTCAACCCATAACATCAATCACAAAAAGTATTATTACAGTCTCTTTCATAAATGAGGAAAGGCACAGAGAGATTAAGTGACTTACCCAAGGTCATATATCGAGTATGTGATGAAGGTTAGATAGAGTCAGTCATAAATTCGATGTATCTTGTACTCTATTACTTTAGACTCTCTACTATGCTCTATCCCCAAATACTATAATAATGATAAATACAATAAGAAAAATTAGCAAGAACAAAAAATGTACATGACAGTCGGAGTAAAAATAGATGCTACTATAGAATGGTTTATGAAATATGTGACAATTGAGAAGGCTTTGGAAGATGGGTAAGAAGATATGCAGCAACTGAGAGGCAAAAGAATGGCTAACCCACATGGAGGGAAACAGAAATGAGTGAGCAAATGAATTGTGTTGATAAAAGAGGCAGCAATTCAGGGGGGATAGCAATGCCTTCAGTTTTGAAGAAATTTAAGATTTGGAGAAATAGTAAAAGATGAGGTTTTGACCTGCTTGAGAGTAGATATAAAAAGCCGTATTAGACCTTTTTTAGTAGCAGCTGGTGTTTCATTCATATATGTTGAGTAGGGAAGAACATGGAAGCAGGAGACTGATGTTTATTAAGACTCAATGATATGTCAGATCCTGTGTAAAATACTTCTAATGTAATTGTAGTCAAATTTTACAACAAATCCAAAGGACATAGTATCCTCATTTAACCTCTCAGAAAAATTTTCTTATTTGCACATGGCCTGACAGCTAAAACGTAGTTTCATTATGGATCTAGCTCCAGAATTGCTTTTTCTAGAGTCTGAGACAGAGCTTCAAAAAAACATTAATCTAGCAGCGATGCCCAAAATGACTAGGGAAAGACCAAAGACTATTTCAGACCCTGCTTGACCTGCCACCTGGCCCATACTTACTCTCCAAATTAGTCCTGTGTGGCAATGGAGAATAGGAAATATGTTCCATTAAAACATTTTAGAGGGTAGAATCTACAGTATTGCTTGTGATTTGCAAGAGATAAAGGAGTCTAACTGTGGAGTTTCTTCTCAACTAACTGAGATACTCTGGTTGTAGTACCACCTATACAAAAAGAGACCTTTGGAGACTAAATGGTAGAATTACAAGAGAATAATCATTTCGGGTACTGGCTTAGCATCTAAGAAGACAGATGTACATGTATCGAAATGTCATTAGTGTGTGTGATTGACTATTCACACGTAGACAAAAATTTAGTAAATATTGCATTATTTACCCTGACATTTCCAAATACAGATGTTTATTTTTAAAGAGTTTTAAATCTCATGTTCCATTTTACATTTTATAAAGTATACCCTGATTTTCAATTGATTTTTCTCAACTTAAGCATTATATATACATACATTTAATATATAAGCACGCACAAGTAATTCCTCAGTCTTCCTGCATAGGATAAATTAAATGCATCTAGAAAGAGCAGTATGAGTATGAATAAAACAGCCAAAGTCCAATTGACTTTAATCTTCCTGCTTGTTAATGTTATTCTTACAACATTTCTACTGCAGGAAGTAAAATAGAATGGGTTGATACTATCACCACTAAAGTCAGGAAAGTTACTGATTTAGAAGCATCGAAAACTCATATCCCCTATCATTCTCCCAGTATTTCATCTTGAAATCTAAGTATAGCTTTTATTTTCTGACCTTTTCTGAATGATTTAGAATTTCTTTCCACTCTTCCTTGAAAAAACATGACCAGCTCTTCAATTAGTTAACACATGCTATTAGAAGTAGGTAGTAGATGCTTTGTGATGAACTCATTTATTCCATAGAAGAAAAAAAATGAAAGTGGTATCCTTTTCTTTGCCTTTCCTATTTTTAATTGTTGTGGTAAGGACACTTAATATGAGATCTACCTGCTTAACACAATTTTTAAGTATGCTATATATATTGTTAACTATAGGCATGAAGTACTGCAGCAAGTCCATAGAACTTACTCATTTTGCATAATTGAAACTTTATTCCTGTTGAATAGCAATTCTCCATTTCACCATCCTTTCATGCCCTGGCAATCACCATTCTTCTCTCTGTTTCCATGAGTTTGACTATTTTAGTTACTTCATAGAAGTGGAATTATGAAATATTTTTTCTGTGACTTCATTTAGCATAAATTTCTCCAGGTTCCTTCAAGTTGTTGCATATGGCAGGATTTCCTTCTTTATAAGGCTGAATACTCTGTGTGTGTGTGTGCGCGCACACACACGCACACACATGCAGGTATACAAATATCACATTTTCTATCCCATCATTCATCAATGGACATTTAGGTCGTTTTCATATTTGGATATAATAAGTAGTGCTGAAATGAACACGGAAGTGTGGCCTCTGAGATCCTGAGTTCAAATTTTTAAAATATGCTCAGATGTGGCATTGTTAGATCATATGGTAGTTATATTTTTAATTTTTTCAGGAAGTTTCATACTGTTTTCTATGGCAGCTACATCATTTTACATTCCAACAATATACAAGGGTTCTAATTTCTCCATATCCTTGCCAATATCTATTATCTTTTGATTTGGGTGGTTTTTGGTTTTGTTTTTGGTAATAGCCATCCTAGCAGGTGTGAGATGATATCCCATTACAATTTCTGTTTGTTTGTTTGTTTGTTTTTGAAGGAGTCTCACTGTGTCACGAGGCTGGAGTGGAGTGGCGTGATCTTGGCTCACTGCAACCTCCGACTCCTGCCTTAGCCTCCCAAGTAGCTGGGACTACAGGCACGTGCCACCATGCCCAGCTAATTTTTGTATTTTTAGTAGAGATGGGGTTTTACCATGTTGGCCAGGATGGTCTTGATCTCCTGACTTCATGATCCACCCACCTTGGCCTCCCAAAGTGCTGGGATAACAGGCATGAGCCACTGCACCCAGTCCTCATTACAGTTGTTATTTGAATTTTCTGATGATTAGTGATATTGAATATCTTTTCATACACCTGTTGGCCGTTTGTATGCCTTCTTAAGTTGTAGGAGTTCCTTATATATTTTGGATATTAACCATTTATTAGATATATAGTTTGGAAATATTTTCTCCCATTCTGTAGGTTGCTTTTTCACCCTCTTGATTGCTTCCCTTTTTTTTTTTTTTTTTCTTTTACCAAAGCTTTTTAGTTTGATATGGTCTCCCTTGTCTATTTTTGCTTTTGTTGGTTGAATTTTTGAGTCATTTCCAAGAAATCATTGTCAAGATCAGTATCATGAAGCTTTCCTGCTAGGTTTTCTTCTAGGAGTTTTACAGTTTTCAGGTCTTAGGTTTAAATGTTTAATCTATTTTGAGTTGATTTTGGTGTATGGTATAAGAAAAAAATTCAATTTTATTTTTTATATGTGAATATCCAGTTTTCCCAACATCATTTGTTGAGTGGCCTCTTTTCTATTGTGTATTCTTGGCACCCCTGTTGAATACGAGTTAACTATTTATGCATGGGTTTATTTCTGAGATCTCTATCCTGTTTCATTGGCCCATATATTTGTTTTATGCCAGGATCATACTATTTTAATTGTTGTAGTTTTGTTATATATTTTGAAATGAGGACCTATGGGGACTGGGTGCAGTGGCTCATGCTTATAATCACAGCAACTGGGGAGGCTAAGACTGGAGGATCACTTGTGGCTGAGAGTTTGAGACCAGCCTGGGAAAGATAGAAAGACTCCTTCTCTACAAAGATATTTAAAAATTAGCCAGGCATGATGGCACACACCTATACTCCTAGCTACTTAGGAGCCTAAGGTGGGAGGATCACTCAAGCCCAAGAATATGAAGCTGCAGTGAGCTATGATCATGCCACTGCACTCTGGCCTGGGCAACAGGGTAAGATCTTGTGTCTCAGTAAATAAATAAATAAATAATAAATTAGAAAATGTGATTCATCCATTTTGTTCTTTTTTCTTAAGATTGCTTTGGCTATTCAGAGTCTTTTGTAGTTCCATGTGAATTTTAGGATTTTTTTTAAATTTTAGTAAATAATGCTGTTGGGATTTTGATATGGACTGTATTGAATTCACAGATCACTTAGGGTAGTGTGGGCATTTTAACAATATTAAGTCATTTAATTCATGAGTACCAGATCTTTCTATTTATTTGTGTCTTCTTTAATTTCTTTCATGAACATTTTATAGTTTTCAGTGCGTACATTTTAAATGCCTTAGTTAAGCATATCCTAAGTATTTTATTTACTTTGATGCTATCATAAATGGGATTTCTTTCTTAATTTTCTTTTCAGATTATTGTTAGTATATAGAAACACAGGTGATTTTTGTATGTTGATTTTATATCCTTCAACATTTAGTAAATTTGTTTATTAGTTCTAACAGATTTTCCTGACGTGTGGAGTCTTTAGGGTATTCTCCATATAAGATAATGTCATCTGTAAGCACTTTTTTCTTTCAGGTTGGGATGTCTTTTACTTGTTTTTCTTGCTTAATTTCTCCGGCTAGGACTTCTAGTGCTGTATTAAATACAAGTGGCAAGAGTAGGCATATTTGTCTTATTCCTGATCTTACAGGAAAGTTTTTCAGTTTTTCACCATTGAATATGATGTTAGCTGTGGGATTTTCATGTAGTCTTTGTTATCATGAGGTAAATTTCCTCTGTTCTCATCCATTTGTGCTACTATAACAGAACATCACAGACTGGGTAATTTATTATGATCACAAACCTTATGGGATCACAGTACTGGAGGATGGAAAATTCATGATTGAGGGGCTGGTGAGGTCTTATTTGTTGTGTCATAACGTGCTGTAAGGTATCACATGGCACAAAGAGAGAATAAGTGAGAAAAGGGGGCAGTACCTGCCTGTTTATAATGAACCCAATCCTGAGATAACAGCATTAATGCATTTAAAAGGGTAAAATTCTCATAACTTAAACACCTCTTAAAGGTCCCACTTCCCGATTCTGTCACAATGTCAATTAAATTGCAACATGAGTTTTGGAGGGGACAAATGTTCAAGTTATAGCAACTTCTATACCTAGCTTTTGTTTTCTTTTTTAGCTTTTACCATGAAAGGGTGTTGAAATTTGTCAAATGCTTCTTCTGAATCTCTTTTGATGATCATGTGATTTTTATCCTTCTCAGATCATGTAGTGTATCACATTATTTGATCTGCATATGTTGAACCATCCTTGCTTGCTATTGTAAATGGGATTTCTTTCTTAATTTTCTTTTCAGATTATTGTTAGTGTATAGAAACACAGGTGATTTTTGTATGTTGATTTTATATCCTTCAACATTTAGTAAATTTGTTTATTAGGAGTAACTCCCACTTGGTCGTAGTACATGATCATTTAATGAGCTGTTGCATTCAGTTTGCTAATATTTTGATGAAATTATTTGCATCTATGTTCATCAGGGATCTTGCCCTGTAATATGCTTTTTTCTTTCTAAAAATTTGTTCATTTGTAATTGACAAAAACTGTGTTTATTAATGGGGTACAAAACAATGTTTTGATCTATATAAACATTGTAGAAAGATTCAATCACGTGAATTAACATAACCATCACGTCACCCACTTATCATTTTTTTGTGGTAAGAAAGTTAAAAAGTTATTCTTTTAGCAATTTTGAAATATACAATACATTTATTTTTTCATTTCCTAATGTGTGACTTTTTTGACTTTTATTTTAAGTTCACGGGTACATGTACAGGATGTGCGGGCTTATTACATAGGTAAACATGTCATGAGGGTTTGTTGTACAGATTATTTCATCACTGAGGTATTAATCCCAGTATGCATTGGTTATTTTTCCTGATCCTCTCCCTCCTCCCACCCTTCATCCTCCAATAGGCCCCAGTGTGTGTTGTTCCCCTTTATGTGTCCATGTGTTCTCATCATTTAGCTCCCACTTATAAGTGAGAACATGTGGTATTTGGTTTTCTGTTGCTACCTTAGTTTGCTAATGAAAATGGCCTCCAGCTCCATTCATGTCCCTGCAAAGGATATGATCTCGTTCTTTTTAATGGCTGCATAGTATTACATGGTATATATTTACCACATTGTCCTTATCCAGTCTATCATTGATGGTCATTTGAGTTGATTCCATGTCTTTGCCATTGTGAATAGTGCTCCAATAAACATATGTGTGCATGTGTCTTTATAATAGAGCAATGTATTTCCTTTTAAGCATATACCCAGTAATGGGATTGCTGGGTTGAATGGTATTTCTGTCTTTAGGTTTTGAGGAATTGCCACAGAGTCTTCCATTATAGTTGAATTAATTTACACTCCCATCAACAGTGTGTAAGCATTCTTTTTTCCTCCACACCCTCGCCAGCATCTGTGATTTTTGATCTTTTTAATAATAGCCATTCTGTCTGGTGTAAGATAGTATCTCATTGTGGTTTTGATTTGCATTTTTCTAATGATCAGTAACGTTGAGCTTTTTTTCATATGCTTGTTGGTTGCATGTGTGTCTTCTTTTCAGAAGGGTCTGTTCATGTCCTTTGCCCACTTTTTAACAACCATGGGGTTGTTTATTTCTTGTAAACTTGTTTAAGTTCCTTATAGATTCTGGATATTAGACCTTTGTCAGATGCATAGTCTGCAAAAATTTTCTCCCATTCTGTAAACTGTCTGCTTACTCTATTGATAGTTTCTTTTGTTGTGCAGAAGCTCTTTAGTTTAATTAGATCCCATTTGTTAATTTTTGTTTTTGTTTCAGTTGCTTTTGGTGTCTTCATCATGAAATCTTTGCCCATGCCTATGTACTGAATTGTATTGCCTAGGTTGTCTTCCAGGGTTTTTACAGTTTTAGATTTTACATTTAAGTCTTTAATCCATCTTGAGATTTATTCCTCTACTCTAAATGAAAACTGTACATCCTTTGATCAACATTTCTCCTTTCTTCACATCCTCTTCCTCCAGTCCTATGATAACCACCTTTATACACTGTTTCTGTGATGTTGACTTTTTAAAATTGTACGTGTAAGTGAGATCATATGATATTTATCTTTCTGTACCTGGCTAATTTTGCTTAGCATAACATCCTTTAGTTGCATTCATGTTGGGATGAATGACAAAATTTGTTCTTTCGAAGTTTTGTATAGTAGTCCACTGTGCATACCTATCACATTTTCTTTATTCATTCTCCTGTTTATGGGTACAGGTTGTGTCTATGGGTTAGTGCAAAAGTAATTGTGGTTTTTGCCATTATTTTAATTGCAGCAAAAGTAATGGTAAAAACTGCAATTACATTTGCAGCAACCTAGTATGTCTTGGTTCTCATAAATAATGCTGAAATGAACACGGGAGTGCAGGTATACCTTTGACATAATGATTTTAATTCCGCTAAAGGAATTAAATATATACTACTATGTACCTAGAAGTGGAATTGCTGAATTATATGGTAATTGTATTTGTTTTTGGAACTTCCATGCTATTCTTCTCAAACAGCTACTTTACATTTTCACTAACAATGTATAAGGGTTCCTTTTTCTCCACATCATCATCAACACTTGTTATCGTTTGTCTTTTTGATAATAGCCATTCTAAGAGGTGTGAGGTAATATTTCATTGGGATTTTAATTTGCATTTTCCTGATGATCAGAGATGTTGAGTATTTTTTAATATGTCTATTGGTCATTCATATATCTTCTTTTAAGAATATCTGTTCAGATTATTTGCCCATTCTTCAATTGGTTTATTGATTTTCTAGATGTTGAGTTGTTTGAGTTTCTTGCATATGTTAGATATTAGCCCTTTATCAGATGTATGGTTTGCAGATATTTTATTTCAATCCATGAGCTCTCTCTCTCCACTCTGTTAATTGTTTTGTTTGCTGTAAAGAACATTTTTAGTTTGATCTAATCCAACTTGTCTCTCGTTATCTTTTGTTACCTGTGCTTTGAGAGTCCTAGCCAAGAAATCCTTGCCCAGACAAAAGTCATAGAGCTTTTCTTTTATGTTTCCTTCTACTAGCATTGTAATTTCATTTCTTATATTTATTACTTTTACTTGTTTGGATTTTTTTAAAATGTGGTATGATAAAAGGGTCCAATTTCATTCTTTCGCATAAGGAATATTCAATTTTCCCAACACCATTTATTGAAGAGATCGCCCTTTCCCCCATTGTTTATTCTTTGCACCTTTGTTGAAAATCAATTGACTATAAATAATTGGGTTTATTTCTGGGCTTTTTCTCCTGTTCCATTAGCCAATATATCTGTGTGTATGCCAATACCATAGCTTTTTATTTTGAAATGAGAGAGTATTGTACCTCCAGCTTTGTTCTTTTGGCTCAGATTGCTTTGGCCATTTGGCATCTTTTTTATTTTATTCAAATTTTAGCATTTTTGACTATTTCTATGAAAACTGACATTAGAATTTTGATAGAGATTGCATTCATTTTAATAATATTAGTTCTTCCAACACATGAACATGAAATATATTACAATTGATTTGTCTTCCTCAGGTTTTTTTTTTTTTTTTTTTTTTTTTTTTTTTTTTTTTTAAATCAAGGTATAGTTTTCAGTATACAGATCTTTGACCTTCCTGGTTAAATTTACCTCAAAGTATTTTATTTATTTATTTTGATGCTGTTTTAAATAGGATTAATTTCTTAATTTCTTTGTTGGAAACCTCATTGTTAATGTATAGAAATATTACTGATTTTTCTATGTTGATTTTGCAAACTGCACTTTACTGAATTTATTTATCAGTTTTAACAGTTCTCAGTACAGTGTTCAGGGTTTTCTACATATAAGATCATGTCATTAGCAAACAGAGATAATTTTATTTCTTGTTTTCTTACATGGATGTCTTTTATTTCTTTTTCTTGCCTAATTGCTATGGATGGGACTTCTAGTACTATGTCAAAAAGAAGTAGTAACAGTCGATATCCTTGTCTTGTTCCTGATCTTAGAAGAAAAGCTCCCAACTTTTCACAGTTTTTGTATAATGTTAGCTGTGGGCTTGTCATATATGGCTTTATTTTGTTAAGGTACATTCCTTCCATATCTATTTTTTGAGATTTTCTTATGAACATATGCTAGATTTTATGAAATGCTTTGTCTGCATCTAGTAAGATGATCATATGATGTTTGTTCATATTTTGTTAATGTAGCATATCACATTTATTGATTTATGCATATTTAACCATTTTTGCATCCCTCAGATAAATCCCAAATAATCATGGTGACTGATTTTTTAAGTGTGCTAGGGAATTCAGTTTGCTAATATTTTATTGAGGATTTTTGGATCTATGTTCATCAAGAATATTGGCCTGCAGTTTTCTTTTCTGGTAGTATACTCTTATGGTTTTCATATCAGTGTAATGCTGTCCTCATAAAATGAGTTTGACCTCCTCTTCAATTTTTGGAAGAATTTGAGAAGAATTCATATTACTTCTTTAAATAGAATTCACCAGTGACCTTTTCCTTTTTTTTTGATTGGAGACTTAATTTGTTACTGATCTATTTTCTTTATCCAATATTGGTTTGTTCAGATGTAATATTTCTTGCTGATTTAGTCTTGGTAGGTTGCATGTTTCTAAAGATTAGTTCATATCTTCTAGGTTATTCAGTTTGATAGTGTATGGTTGTTCACAGTAATAGTTTGTGATTCCTTGTATGTATGTGTTATCAGTGTTAGTCTCCCTTCTTTCATTTCAGATGTTGTTTGAGTTGTCTTTTTTCCCTTTGTTAGTCTAGTTAAAGGTTTTTCAATTTTCTTTTTTCAAAAAAACAACTTTTTAGTATTTGCTTTGTTTATTTCTATCCTTATGTTATTTTCTTCCTTCTGCAAAATTTGGGGATATTTTGTTCTTCTTTTTCTAATCACTAAGATGTAATATTAGGTTATTTATTTGAGATTGTCCTTCTTTCTTTAATGTAGGAAATTATTACTACAAATTTTTCTCTCAGTGCTTCTTTTTCTACATTCCGTACTATTTGTTATCTTGTGTTTCCATTGTCATTGATCTCAAAATATTTTCTGCTTTTCCATATAATTTTTTCTTTGACCCATTGGCACTTCAGGAGCATGTTGTTTAATTTCCACATAATTATGAGTTGTTCAAGGTTATTCCTCTTATTGACTTCTAGTTTCATGTCATCGTGAACAGAAAAGGTACTCGATATGATTTTAATCTTCTTAAATTTGTTAAAGCTTGTTTTGTGGCCTAATATGTGATCTATCCTGGAGAGTGTTTCTTGTGATTTGAGAAGAATTTGTATTTTGTTGCTGTTGGATGAACTCTTCTATAAATATCTGTTAGGTCCATTGGATTAAAGTGTAGTTCATGCCTTCCTGTAATGAGAGACTGCAGAAATTATGTCAGGAGTAAGCCAGGGAAGAAGTCACTCTCCTATTCTTGGTGGTAGAGACCTTCCACCTCTATTAAAAGAAAGATTGTAGAGTTGAGATTGTCTCTGTAGGAAGCCAGGGAAGAAGGCTGGGGAATGCTATTCCTCTTGTTTAGGCTGAAGAAGGTTTATTCTTCGTTTGCTATGTAGATTTCCAAGTACTGGAAGAGGCCAGAACCACAGGGAGCGGCTGGAAAACGTGCAGCCTAATGGTTTCTATGGGGAAGTTGGAAGATGGTCTGATCCCAGGAATTAAAGCTTCTGAGAGGGCTCAGTCAGTTCAACACCCCCCATTGTTCTTTGTACTTCAGAGAAAACTCCAATGGCTTATCTCTGCCATTTCACAAGCATGGTGATCTAAAAGCCAAACTCTGTTGCAGGGACTATAAAAGTTGGGTTCTACAAAATGGAAAACTAAGGCACTTATGAAGATGATTGTATAATATAGTTCATATCTTCTCTCTTTCCACTCTAGAAAAATCATTTTCTAGAAATAAATACGTTTCCTCAAATTAAAAAAAAAAAAAAAGGTTGGGTTCTATATGTGTGCTATAGCTTCTCAACCCTTGGGAAGTAGCTGCAAATTCAGTTTTCTTCCTAAATGTAAGGCACTGTGCTCAGGGTGGGGTTAGTGCATGAGTGTCTTTCCACTTTTTCTACCCATTTTGATATGGATATTTTCTGTCCTCTGGTGTGTTTGAGTTTTTCTACTGGATTATGGGTCTCTCTGCAGAGAACTGATCCATATGTATGTAGATGTTTACTTGGTATGTCCGTGAGATTAAAAAAAATGGTCATAAGCCTCCTATTTCACAATGTTGTTAAGTCACTTCCTTCAAAAGTTGTAATTTTCTTTTCTTACGGTGTCTTTGTCTGGCTTCGGTATGAGAGTAATTCTGGCCCCATAAAATGACTTTCGAAGTGTTCTCTCCTTTTCAAATTTTTAAGAGTTTGAGAAGAGTTAATGTTGATTCTTCTTTAAATGTTTGGTTAGACTTCTCCTGTGAAGCCATCTGGTCCTGTACATTTCCTTTTTGGGAGTTACTATTATTATTATTATTGGTTCAATCTGTCTATTCAATAATTCTATTTCACATGATTCAGTCCTGGTAGTTTGTATGTTTTTGGAATTTACCTATTTCTTCTAAGTTATCCAATTTGTTGGTGTATAATTGTTCATGGTAGTCTCTTTGATCCTTCTCATTCCCATAAAATCAGTTGTAATTTTTCCTCTTTCATCTCTGGTTTTACATATTTGAGTCTTCTATCTTTTTTCTTAGTTATCCTGGCTACAGATTCATCTATTTTATCTTTCAAAAAAACCAACTCTTAGTTTTGTTGACTTTTTCTATTGCTTTTCTATTCTCTGTTTCACTTACTTAGCTCTAATGTTTATTATTTCCTTCCTTTTGCTAATGTTGGGCTTAGTTTTTTCTTTTTCTAGTTCCTAGACATGTGAATCTATATTGTTTATATGAGATCTTTCTTTTTATAATGTAGACATGTATCACTGTAAGATTTGCTCTTATTACTGCTTTTGCTGCTTCTCATAAATTTTAGAAATTGTGCTTTCATTTTTGTTTGTTTCAAGATACTTTTAAATTTTTCTGTTGATTTTTTTTTCTCTGACCCATTGCTTTTTCAAGAGAGTGTTGTTTAATTTCCACATATTTGTGCATTTTTTGGTTTTCCTTCTATTACTGTCTTCTAGTTTCATTCCATTGTGGGCATAAAAGATATCTGGTATGATTTCAAACTTCTTACAGTTGTCAAAACTAACTTCTGATATGTGATCTATCCTGAGAATATTCTGTGTGCACTTGAAAAGATGGTGTATTAAGATGCTGTTGGGTAGCATATCCTGTGTGTTTGTTATCCATTTGGTCTATAGCATTGTTCAAATCCACAGTTTGTTTATACATTCCATGTCTGGCTGTTCTGTTCATTATTGCAAGTCAAGTATTGATGTATCCTACTATTATGGTATTGCTGTATGTTTATCCCTTCAAATCTGTCAATGATTCCTTTATGTATTTACATGCTTTGATGATGGATTCACATATATTTATAATTGTTATATCTTCTTGATGAATTAACTCTTTTATCTTATTTAATGACCTACTTTGTCTCTTGTGACAGTTTTTTTTTGTTTTGTTTTGTTTTTACCTAAAGTCTATTTTGGCTGATATAATTATAGTCAGTCCTCTGTGTCTGTGGGTTTTACATCGTAGATTCAGTTAATGCTGATTGAAAACACTGTATTCATGGAATGTGAAATCCAGATACAGAGGGTCAAACTTTTTTATCCACAGGTCCTGCAGGGCTAACTGTGGGACTTAAGCATCCTCAATTTTGGTATCCCTTGGGGTTCCAGAACCATGACCCTGTAGATACTAAAGGACAACTGTATAGCCCCATTACTCTCTTTTGGTTACCGTTTGTACAGAATGTATCTTTTTTGACTGGGCACGGTAGCTCATACCTGTAATCCCAGCACTTTGGGAGGCCAAGGCAGGTGGATCACAAGGTCAGGAGATCGAGACCATCCTAGCTAACATGGTGAAACCCTGTCTCTACTAAAAATACAAAAAAAAAAAAAAAATAGCCAGACATGGTCATGGGCGCCTGTTGTCCCAGCTACTCGGGAGGCTGAGGCAGGAGAATGGTGTGAACCTGGGAGGCAGAGCTTGCAGTGAGCTGAGATTGCACCACTGCACTCCAGCCTGGGTGACAGAGTGAGACTCTGTCTCAAAAGAAAAAAAAAAAAAAGAAAGAAAAGAAAAAGAAAAACAGAATTTATCTTTTTTTATCAATTAACTTTCAAACTATGTTTTCTTAAATTTGAAATGAGTATCTGGAAACAGCATATAACTGGATCTTGTTTTCATAAATCTATGCAGGCATTGTAGGTCTTTTCATTGGGAAGTTTAATCCATTTGTATTTGAAATAATCATTGGTAGGTAAGGACTTACTATTGCCTTTTTGTTGAATTTTTCTGTTTTGTAATTCTTTTTTCTGTCTTTTCTCTCTTGACTGTCTTCTTTTGTGATTGGTTGATATTTTACTGTGATATGCTATGATTTCTGATTTCTCTTTTTTATTTCTGTATTTTTACATGGATTTTCCATGAGGCAATCACAAATATCTTATAATAGTCTACTTTAAGCTGATAACTTAACATATCATGTACCAAAAATCTTTACTTTTAATACCTCCCTCACACTTTTTGTTATAAATGTCACAATTTACATCTTTTTATAATGTTTATACAAACATATTTTTGTAATTTTAATTATTCTTAATTATTTTGACATTTAACTTTTATATTAGAATTATAAATGATTTACATAATACTATTAGAGTATTACAGTATTCTCTATTTGTCTATGTATTTACCTTTACTAGTGAGATTTGTACTTTCATATGCTCTTGTGTTGCTCCTTACCATGCTTTTGTTTCAACTTGAAGAACTCACTTTCACATTTCCTATAAGATAAGTCTAGTGGTGATGAACTCCCTCAGGATTTGCTTGTATGGGAAAGTCTTTATCCTTTCTTAATTTTAAAGGACAGTTTTTGCAGGTATACTACTCTCAGTCAGCAGGTTTTTTTCTTTCAGTATTTTGAATATATCATTTCACTTTATTTGTTCTTTTAAAGTTTCTGCTGAGAAATCTGCCGTTCATCTTATGAGAGATCTTTTGTATGTGACAATTCAGTTTTTTTCTTGCTGCTTTCAAACTTCCCTTTCTCTTTTGGCAATTTGATGATATTATGTCTCCAGTAGAGACTTTTTTTTTTTCTTTTTTTCCGAGATAGAGTTTTGCCGTGTCACCCAGGCTGTAGTGCAGTGGCATGATCTTGGCTCACTGCAACTTCTGCCTCCTGGGTTCAAGCAATTCTCCCTACCTCAGCCTCCTGAGTAGCTGGGATTATAGGCATCCGCCACCACACCCAGCTAATTTTTGTAATTTTTAGTAGAGATGTGGTTTCACCATGTTGGCCAGGCTGGTCTTGAACTCCTGACCTTAGGTGATCCGCCTGCCTCAGCCCCCCAAAGTGCGGGGATTACAGGAGTGAGCCACCACACCCAGCTGAGACTTCTTTAGATTTGTCCTATTTGGTATTCTTTGAGTTTCCTGAATTTAGATGTTCATATCTCTCCCCAAATTTGAACATTTTTTGGCCATTTAAAAATATTTTTACACCCCTTTCTGTCTTCCCTTTCTGTGATTTCATAATGTATATATTGTTTCATTTAATGATGTCCCATAAGTCTTCACTCATTTTTCTTTTTTATTTCTTCTTGCTCCACTGACTGGATAATTTTAAATGATCTATCTTTAAGTTTGTTGATTCTTTCTCCAGTTTGATCAAGTCTGCTATTGGACCCTCTAGGGAATTTTTTAGTTCAGTTATTGTATTCTTAAATTCCAGAGTTTCTACTGATATTTGACTTTTATTTTTTGTGTGTGTAGTTTCTGTCCCTTCATTGATATCCTCATTGTGTTCATGTATCATTTTCCTGATTTTGTTTAGCTGTCTGTCTCTGTTCTCTGGTACTTTGCTAAACTTCATTAAGATAATTATTTTGTATTCTTTTTTAGGCAATTTATAAATCTCTATTTCTTCAGGGTCAGTAACAGTGGATTTCTTTTATCCCTTTTTGTTGTTTCTCTAATTCTTTGTGTTCCTTGTGCTTTGCATTGGTGTCTATGCAATGGAAGAATAGCCACCTGTCAGCCATCTGACACAATGTCACAAATGACACAAAACAGCCACCAGGACTTATGAACTGACTTTGACAGGGAAAGACCTTTGCCAATCAGCCTGGCTAGAGATACTGGGAGCCTCTCAAACAGCTAATCTACCTTCTTCTTTTCCTATGTTTGTAGCTCTAGCAATTGTTCTAATCATACTGGTTCTTTCAGTGCTCTATATGAGGCAAGAGTGAAACTGGACCCTAGTTCAGCACACTGAAAGGCAAAGACATTTGATATGCTCCACTCCTCTCCCTCCCTTGAAAATGGTATCTTGATGCAAATGAATAAATTAGCCCCTAGAAAGGATGGATAAATTGTTTCAAACCAAGTAACAGGATACTGGCACAGTTATGACTGAAATGCCTGTTTGATTTGAAAGCCCATATGTTTTCTACAATGCAAAGTTGGCACTTACTGCTTTTTAACTTCAATAATTTGATCAAAGCTTATGGCTCTATCAACTACCCATGCCTCTTTCTAATAACCAACCCTATTTTACTAGTTTTTCCAACTATTCATCATCCTCATAAGTACTTTTTTCACCTCTAATGATTTCATGTGAAATTAGTTTTTAATAATCATAAAATCTACTACTGACGATTAGAACAAAAGTCATTAATGAGTTCAAGTTATAAAAAGGAAGATTACATGATATAGTTATACAAATATCTATTATATATTTGAGCAACTATGGGGTAAATTTTAACAATAACCCCTTTCATTAACTTTAATCTTATCAGGAAGGTTAATAACAACAACAGTAATAGTAATTAAAATTTAATTAATACTTACCATGTGCCAGACATTATGCTAAGTGTTCTTCTTGCATTACTTCAATTTATCTTCTCAGTAAACACAAATGCAGTGACTACTCTTATAATGATGAGGTGGTTTTACTTAAAGAATTAAGAAACTTACCCAAGGACAAAAGAAAGGATTTGAACAAAGATGATCTGACACCAGAAGTGAAGTCTCTACTACTGTGTAATACAGCCTTGATGTAGATTGTAACATAGAAAAAATAATAGCCTGACTTACAGAATATCTTCCACCTAGGTTTTAAAGGGGTGCATTTTGCACAAGGCCTATATAAGCTATAGGAAAACAAAACACCCACACAAGTTTCTCTATTGAGGTAATTCATAATCTCCTATTAGTTTTATCCCACTCTTCATCATATTGACAACCAGGGTATCATTAGGGGAAAACAAAATCTATTACTTTGATTTTCTCCTCTAAGTTAGAGTTTTCTTCTCAGTTTTTCCGCAGCTTCTTCTGTTAAGTTCTTGGCAAGCTGTAATATTCAGTCCCCATTAATGAACAATAAAGGATCTGGGCTTCTCTTGACATTGACATGAAGTCTCTCTCTCTCATGCCTTTCCAGTAGGTGAGATGAATATGAAAATTACATAAAGACTGCATATTAAATAGAGGAAAGCTGAGTTAAAACAGTCTAAGGTGGCTGAATATGGTGGCTTATGCCTGTAATCCCAGCACTTTGGGAGGCAAAGGCAGGCAGATCACTTGAGGCCAGGAGTTGGAAACCAGACCAGCCAACATGGCGAAACTCTATCTCTACTAAAAATACAAAAATTAGCCTGGTGTGGTGGCATGCACCTGTAATCCCAGCTACTTGGGAGGCTGAGACATGAGAATCACTTGAACCCAGGAGGTGGAGGTTGCAGTGGGCCAAGATGGTGGCACTGCACTCCAGTCTGTGCCTCAGAGCAAGACTCCATCAAAAACAGCAGCAACAACAAAAACACTCTAAGGCAGAAAGGGAAGTCTGGTTAACATTAGGTATTTGATGAATAAGAAAATTCAGTATAATGGGAAGCTTCCCATTCAATAGCAAACCGAAATAAATAAATAAATAAATAAATAAATAAATAAATAAATAAGAGAAAGCTGAATATTACTAAATCCAAGAGAACAAAGGGAAACCATAACCAGATCATCTTTAACTCCAGTACCCTGCAAGTTAAGTGATGATCTCAGAACTAGAAATCCTTGAAAATAAATTCTTAATTATATGGATTATACTAATTTATGCTGTGACTAAAAAAGATGTAATTATAGATCAATGTAGAATATACATAAATCTGTAAAACTTACAGATAATTTAAGAAATTAGCAGAGAATGAAGGGAGCAACCGAAGCTTCTAGCCCTCTTTGTGAGATTTAGGCTTTTCCAGTCAAAAACCTCATTTAGATGTTTTGTTATTTAGTGTTGATTTTCAAAGTTATATTTTCTTTTACATAATTAATTGGAAAGTCCTTCAGTTTGGGTCTGATAATTGATAACTTCCTCAGTACCCAGAAATCTATCAAGCATAATGTTGACATCCAATAAAGTGTTTATGTTGAAATCCTTTATTTAGAATTAAAAAGGTAGGCAAAGAGTTTCTTGAAACAGAGATATAGAAATGTATATTATCTTTTTAGTTTATATTCATTTTTCTGTAAAGGAATAATGGCATATTAAAATGAATATAAAATTAATACAATTTTGGTTATTGTATGTAGCCCCTATTCTTTTTTGTTGTTATACTTTAAGTTCTAGGGTACATGTGCACAATGTGCAGGTTTGTTACATATGTATACGTGTACCATGTTGGTCTGCTGCACCCATCAACTTGTCATTTACATTAGGTATTTCTCCTAACGCAATCCCTCCCACAGATCCCAACCCCCCAACAGGCCCTGGTGTGTGATATTCCCCTTCCTGTGTCCTTGTGTTCTCATTGTTCAACTCCCACTTATGAGTGAGAACATGCAGAGTTTGATTTTCCGTCCTTGTGATATTTTGCTGAGAATGTTGGTTTCCAGCTTCATTCATGTCCCTGCAAAGGACATGAACTCATCATTTTTTATGGCTGCATAGTATTCCATGGTGTATATATGCCACATTTTCTTTATCCAGTCTATTATTGATGGACATTTGGGTTGGTTCCAAGTGTTTGCTATTGTGTATAGTGCTGCAATAGACATAAGTGTGTGTGTGTCTTTATAGTAGCATGATTTATAATCCTTTGGGTATATATCCAGTAATGAGATTGCTGGGTCAAATAGTATTACTAATTCTAGATCCTTGAGGGATCGCCACACTGTCTTCCACAATTATTGAACTAATTTACACTCACCAACAGTGTAAAAGTGTTCCTATTTCTCCACATCCTCTCCAGCATCTGTTGTTTCCTGACTTTAGTGATCGCCATTCTAATTGGCGTGAGATGGTATCTCATTGTGGTTTTGATTTGTCTTTCTCTGACGACCAGTGATGATGAACATTTTTTTCATAGGTCTGTTGGCTGCTTAAATGCCTTCTTTTGAGAAGTGTCTGTTCATATCCTTTGCCCACTTTTTGATGGAGTTGTTTGTTTGTTTTATTTTTCTTGTAAATTTGTTTAAGTTCTTTGTGGATTCTGGATATTAGCCCTTTGTCAGATGGATAGATTGCAAAAATTTTCTCCCATTCAGTAGGTTGCCTGTTCACTCTGATGACAGTTTCTTTTGCTGTGCAGAAGCTCTTTAGTTTAATTAGATCCCATTCGTCTATTTTGGCTTTGTTGCCATTGCTTTTAGTGTTTTAGTCATGAAGTCTTTGCCCATGCCTATGTCCCTGAATGGCATTGCCTAGGGTTTCTTCTAAGGTTTTTATGGTTTTAGGTCTTACATTTAAGTCCTTAATCCATCTTGAGTTAATTTTTGTTTAAGGTGTAAGGAAGGGATCCAGTTTCAACTTTCTACATATGGCTAGCCAGTTTTCCCAGCACCATTTATTAAATAGGGAATCCTATCCCCATTGATCGTTTTTGTCAGGTTTATCCAAGATCAGATGGTTGTAGATGTGTGGTGCTATTTCTGAGGTCTCTGTTCTGTTCCATTGGTCTATATATCTGTTTTGGTACCGTACCATGCTGATTTGGTTACTGTAGCTTTTTAGCACAGTTTGAAGTCAGGTAGTGTGATGTCTCCAGCTTGGTTATTTTTGTTTGGGATTATCTTGGCTATGCAGGCTCTTTGTTGGCTCCATATGAAATTTAAAGTAGTTTTTTCCAATTCTGTGAAGAAAGTCAATGGGAGCTTGATGAGGATAGCATTGAATCTATAAATTACCTTGGGCAGTATGGCCATTTTCACGATATTGATTTTTCCTATCCATGAGCATGGAATATTCTTCCATTTGTTTGTGTCCTCTTTTATTTTGTTGAGCAGTAGTTTGTAGTTCTCCTTGAAGAGGTCCTTCACATCCCTTGTAAGTTGGATTCCTAGGTATTTTATTCTCTTTGTAGTAATTGTGAATGGGAGTTCACTCATGATTTGGCTCCCTATTCTTTATCAAAGTTCTGAATATTAGCCAAATCATCAAAGAAGATATTCATTACCTTTAATTCTTATAACTTTTCTTAGCAATAAAATTCATGGTAAGACAGCTAGCAGATAAAAAATGTACAGGTACATAGTTTAAAACAACACTGATTAGCATACCAAAAGAAAATTGAGCCAATCTTTGTTATATGTAATACAAATATTTTATATATGTACATTTAGCTATGTTTGGAGACCCACGTTTCTGCACATATATAATTATTTAAGACATAGTTTATGTATAGCTACCATGAACACAATAAAATACATTTTATTTCTATATTAACACATTTTAACCTATCTTAGTGATCTGTAGAAAGATCTAGACAATGATTCTGGTTTTAACTACATTTCTTTTTTGTTTCTTTACCTTGGAGGTCAAGACATCTTTATGACAGAAGAACAGAAGAAATACTATAATGCAATGAAAAAGCTGGGGTCCAAGAAGCCACAAAAGCCAATTCCTCGTCCAGGGGTAAAAAAAAATTATGTATCTTTAGCATATAGATTTTCAAATTATTTCTAATTCATTTTTAATGCACATCTTTAATTTCTAGATACTACTTCAAAAATTTACTCTGCATTCAATATTATTCTCATTTCTTTGCAGAACAAAATCCAAGGATGTATATTTGACCTAGTGACAAATCAAGCATTTGATATCAGTATCATGGTTCTTATCTGTCTCAACATGGTAACCATGATGGTAGAAAAGGAGGGTCAAAGTCCATATATGACTGACGTTTTATATTGGATAAATGTGGTTTTTATAATCCTTTTCACTGGAGAATGTGTGCTAAAACTGATCTCCCTCAGATACTACTACTTCACTATAGGATGGAATATTTTTGATTTTGTGGTTGTGATTATCTCCATTGTAGGTAAGAATATTTATTATTCAGATTTTATTTTTTGAGTAAAGCTAAACTTCACTTATGCTCAAGGAAGTATATTCTGAATTCTTGAATGCAGATTTATTCTTGAGTAAGTCAGTATAATGAAAGAATGAAAAAAATCCTAAAAAGCAAAATAAAAATATCTGTGTCTCTCATACTACAGTGTTTCTGGGTTTACGCTACAGGCCCCAAAGCCAAATATTTCTATCTGTTAGAAGGAAATTATACTTGTTGATATTTAGTTTCCAATATTACCTTTGCAAAGCTAGTTACCATGTTTATATATAGCTGTGTATATAGCTGTGTCTTGGAAAAACCAATGTCGAATCTGAAATCCCTTCTGGTTTTAGCACATGTGAGACTTGTCATTTGATTAATGATAATATCAATAGCCAGAATATCTGTGAATTTCTGAAAATTCTTCCAGAATTTAAAGTGAAGTTAAAGTCTCTAGAAATGCCAGTTTTATTTTTTAAGGCTTAATACTTCACAAGTGTATAAAATGCGAATCATTCCTCAACCAGCCATGGTCATGTCTGTGAACAACAGCACATGATTTTATACTTCCTACATATTCATTATCATGGCTGTTTTTCTATCTTGTTGGGGTTTTTTTCATTATTTTCACATATCTTGCAAAGAATTTTAGGATTGTATTTCTTTTTAGAATTATAAACTTTTAATAAAGATTATAGAGATTATTTACTACAAACTTAATCAACAGGTTATCAGTCTGAAAAGGTTAAAGGTTGCATAACTTAGAATCATAAAACTGAGTGCCACAGAACAGAATAAGCATTTAAAATCAATATTTTTGGAAAAGGATATTATCACCAGAAGTCATACCAAAATTGATATAGGAAAATCAATTAAAATTTAGATGAGAATTTCACACTAACAATAATAATTCTGAAAGCATTCCCATTAAGTCAGAGAAAAAAAGTGTCCCTGTATCATCCCTGTTTTTGATAGTGTTGGCCAATGCAATTAGATAAGAAAACAAAGAGGTACATATATCCAAACAATGGAGCAAATGATCCTTATCTTAATATAATGACCTTCTTCATATAATGAAAGAACTTCTTCATATAATGAATGACCTTTTTCATATAATGAAAGAGAATCAACTAAAAATAAATTCAATTAGAGTTGAAAAGGTACAAATTTTAAATTACATGTGCCAACACTAATAATCTTATACATGAAAAAAATAGAAAATCTGATTCACAATTGCAATAAAAATAAAGTAAATTATCTAACAATAACTTTATCATATGAGACTTCTGAAGAAAACTTTAGGATATAAAAGAAAGCTGAAATAATTGAAAGGATTATCATGTACTTAGATAAACTTCTATCATTGTAAGTAAGACTTTTTAATTTATTAATCTACAAGTTCAAGGAAAATATCAATGAGCCTTTTTATGCAGTGGGGGTAATAAATTGACAATAACAATGTAAGTCTAAATGATTCTAAATTCATCGGAAGAAAATTAAGGTGATAAGAGGTGGCTTATTCTGCAAAATATTAAGACTTATAATATTGATGTTAAGTAAAACTGTTCAAATACAAAAGCTCAATGAGTTTGAAGAGAGAGTCCAAATTAAACTTTAATGTATAATTACCAATTTACTGAGTGAACAGATCACATGAATCAAAGTCTATAGCTAAAAAAAGAGATTCTAGTAGGAAATATGTGGAAATAGACATATAACCATATACTCTTATAGTCCTTTCTATTCATAACACAAATTTGTAAAGCTAAAAAAAAAATGAAGAAGAAATGACTGCACAAAAAAACAAAATATTCTTTGAGGAAAAAATCATCATAAATAAAAGGTTGAAAGACAAAAAATAGGGGAACTGTTTATGTAACAGTTAAGGCTGAGAAAGGATCAATACTTTAAATAGAAAATTGTTCTTATAAATTAATAAGAATATAGTAAAAATCCCAATAGACACATGGGCAAATACCAACTAAGCCAAAAACAGAAGTTAAAAACAACCAATAAGGATACAAAATGACAAAATACAAGACAAATTGTGGATTATTTTCACAAAAAAATGCAAATAAATTACAATAGTAGATGTTTTCAAATGTCATGACCATTTTTTGGTAAAAAATTATAAAGAAGAATGGTAGTACTCAATACTGGTGAACGTGTAAGGTATGAGCACATTCATATACTGCCATTAGAAATGTTAATTAGTACAGGCTTTCTGGAGATAGGTTCAGCTATATATAGTGTATTTATATATACACACACATACTATATATAGTACATATTATGTATATATATAGCATGTGTATATATATATATGGTATGCGTGTATACATAGTATGTGTGTATTTATATAACTATATATATGCTGTTGAAACAAGTTCTGTTAATATATTATTAAAATGTACTCATGCAATTAGGAGAACATACCTATTTAGATATTCATTTCAGTAACAAAAATGGAAACAGTATAAGTGCTAGTCTTCAATCTGTGGTTATTTTAAGAGAACATTATACCACTATAATAAATTATTTTGTTGTCATTTTTATGAAACTATCTCCATGACACATAAAGAAATTAAAATAGGTTACAGGCTGGGAACCATGGCTCACGCCTATAATCCCAGCACATTGGGAGGCCGAGGTGGGTGAAATCATTGGAAGTCAGAAGTTTGAGACCAGCCTGGCCAACATGGTGAAACCCGTCCCTACCAAAAATATAAAAATTAATCAGGTGTGGTGGCGCATGCCTGCAGTCCCAGCTACTCTGGAGGCTGAGGCTGGAGAATCACTTGATCTTGGGATGCGGAGATTGCAGTGAGCCAAGATCACGCCACTGCACTCCAACTTTGGTGATAGAGCGAGACCCTGTCTTGAAAAATAAATAAAAAATAGGCTACAAAAAAAGCTTATATAACATGAATACATTTGTTTGTGTGTGTACATATGCTTGCACAGAAAAATGTCTGAAGTGATACTCAAAAAAATATTGATAATAGTTATTGCTGTTGACATTTCAGGTGGTTTATATTTTCTTTTAGCATTTAATGGTATTGGTTGAATTTTCTATGTGAGTAGGTATTATTCTTAAAATTTAAAACACTATTATGGAGGAAGAAAATGGCCCATGAACTTAGTAAAAAGGAGAAAATGTCCGAATGGTAATGTCAGTCATTTTTCTTTGGAATTGCTTAATCCTTTTTTAAGTAATTGCATTCAGTATAAAATAACTGTCTTGAATTCATAAGAAACGAGTTGACAGATAAAACTGTTTAGAGTCATCATTTTATGTAGCATAGATATTTAGATATTTTATTTCTATTATTTTCCTCCACACGTAGGTATGTTTCTAGCTGATTTGATTGAAACATATTTTGTGTCCCCTACCCTGTTCCGAGTGATCCGTCTTGCCAGGATTGGGCGAATCTTACGTCTAGTCAAAGGAGCAAAGGGGATCCGCACGCTGCTCTTTGCTTTGATGATGTCCCTTCCTGCATTGTTTAACATCGGCCTCTTGCTTTTCCTGGTCATGTTCATCTACGCCATCTTTGGGATGTCCAACTTTGCCTATGTTAAAAAGGAAGATGGAATTAATGACATGTTCAATTTTGAGACCTTTGGCAACAGTATGATTTGCCTGTTCCAAATTACAACCTCTGCTGGCTGGGATGGATTGCTAGCGCCTATTCTTAACAGTAAGCCACCTGACTGTGATCCAAAAAAAGTTCATCCTGGAAGTTCAGTTGAAGGAGACTGTGGTAACCCATCTGTTGGAATATTCTACTTTGTTAGTTATATCATCATTTCCTTCCTGGTTGTGGTGAACATGTACATTGCAGTCATACTGGAGAATTTTAGTGTTGCCACTGAAGAAAGTACTGAACCTCTGAGTGAGGATGACTTTGAGATGTTCTATGAAGTTTGGGAGAAGTTTGATCCAGATGCAACTCAGTTTATAGAATATAACAAGCTCTCTGATTTTGCAGCTGCCCTGGATCCTCCTCTTCTCATAGCAAAACCCAACAAAGTCCAACTCATTGCCATGGATCTGCCCATGGTCAGTGGTGACCGGATCCATTGTCTTGACATCTTATTTGCTTTTACAAAGCGTGTTTTGGGTGAGAGTGGGGAGATGGATTCTCTTCGTTCACAGATGGAAGAAAGGTTCATGTCTGCAAATCCTTCCAAAGTTTCCTATGAACCCATCACAACCACACTGAAACGGAAACAAGAGGATGTGTCTGCTACTGTCATTCAACGTGCTTATAGACGTTACCGCTTAAGGCAAAATGTCAAAAATATATCAAGTATATACATAAAAGATGGAGACAGAGATGATGATTTACTCAATAAAAAAGATATGGTTTTTGATAACGTTAATGAGAACTCAAGTCCAGAAAAAACAGATGCCACTTCATCCACCACCTCTCCACCTTCATATGATAGTGTAACAAAGCCAGACAAAGAGAAATATGAACAAGACAGAACAGAAAAGGAAGACAAAGGGAAAGACAGCAAGGAAAGCAAAAAATAGAACTTCATTTTTGATATATTGTTTACAGCCTGTGAAAGTGATTTATTTGTGTTAATAAAACTCTTTTGAGGAGGTCTATGCCAAAATCCTTTTTATCAAAATATTCTCAAAGGCAGTGCAGTCACTAACCCTGATTTCCTAAGAAAGGTGGGCAGCGTTAGCAGATGGTTATTTTTGCACTGATGATTCTGTAAGAATCATAAGAGAACTCTGTAGGAATTGTTGATTATAGTAAACAAAAGTGATTCAGTTTTTTGGCTTTTAATAAATCAGAAGACCACATAGAAAACTTTTACATCTGCCTTGTCATCTTTTCACAGGATTGTAATTATTCATATTTCCCATGTAAATAAACAACACACACACACACACAGAAAAATCTATTATTTATCTATTATTTGAAAATCAACAAAAGTATTTTGCCTTGGCTTTGCAATGAGATGCTTGATAGAAGTAATGAACATTAGTAATGAATGTTTAGTTAAAATGCATTATTAGGGAGCTTGACTTTTTAGCAATGTACAGAGGTTATTCTATATATTGAGGTGCTTAAATTTATTCTACATTGCATTAGAACCAATTTATATGTGCCTATAAAATGCCATGGGATTAAAAATATATGTAGGCTATTCGTTTCTACAAATGCTTTTCATTCATCTTGACTCACATGCCAACAAGGATAATACTTACCTTTAGAGTATTGTGTTTCATAGCCTTTCTTCTTTCATATCCCTCTTTGTTCATAGAATAACCACAGAACTTGAGAAATTATTCTAAGTACATATTACACTCCTCAAAAAATAAAGATAACTGAGAAAAAAAGTAATTGACGGAAGTTCTATTTGCTATTACTTATATAGCCTAACATTGGGCTGTGCTGCCCAAAATACAGATAATAGTCTCTTAAACTTTTGTCAAATTTTCCTGCTTTCTCATACGGTATTGTTTAGTCATCCTTTAGCTGTAAGCAAAGTTGATGAAATCCTTCCTGATATGCAGTTAGTTGTTTGACCATGGTATATGTTTGAGCAGATAATAACCTTGGCACAGTATTTATTGCATCACTTGTATACAATCCTGTGTTTGGCAAGCTTTCAAGTCATATAATATGACAGACTTTCAACACAGATATATGTTTAGTATGAATAAAAAAGCATTGAAATAGGGATTCTTGCCAACTTGCTCTCTTGCCACCAAGTTACTTTCCTAAATTATGGAAGTAATCTTTTGGACCTACATACTTCAATGTATACAATGAGGAAGATGTCACCTTCTCCTTAAAATTCTATTATATGAAATATATTTTGCCTCAATCAACACAGTACCATGGGCTTCTAATTTATCAAGCACATATTCATTTTGCATTAGCTGTATACATCTAGTTTTTTGAAAACACCTATTAATAGTACTTTGAAAAGAAATAACCGTAATGCTTTTTCTCATGAGTTTATTTCAGGAATATGAGATCTTTCTTCTATAAAGTCATTCATGCACAGGCAAAAGTTGAGCTACATAGATAGAACATAGTTTTATTTAGAAGATTTTTGTGGGAGGTTTTGAAGCGAATATATAAAACATCTTTCACTAATTTGCTTTTCATATTTAAAAAATATTAAATTACATTTATATAATAAATGTTTAAAGTACATATTTTTGTTGTTCTGAAAATTGAAAAAGAAAGGATTTAAATGTACTTATAGAAACAAACAGTTATGGTTAAAGAATGAGACAGGAAGTCTAGAATGTTTTTAAATTGTGATGTATTTTACAACATCCGTTATGACTTTGAGACATTTGTTCAAATGTACGTATAAAACTATATCTAGGGCTAAAGATTCTTTATACCATCTTAGGTTCATTCATCTTAGGTTATTTGAACCACTTTTTAATTTAATATGAAAGACAGCATGCAGTGTTTTCCGAGACTATATAGATCATTGCATCCCATACCTGCCAAGCCTGTTGGAAATAGGTTTTGATAATTTAAGTAGGCACCTACACAAAATATATTACATTCATCAAATTTTTTAATACATTCAATTAAGAATTTAACATCACCTTAAATTTGAATTCAATCTATCATTATTTCAAACTCACAAGTTAACTGCATTATGAATACTTATATAATATAGTATGAAAAGATGTTTGACAGGTTTGTGTGTAATTTTCTATTAATGTTTTTACATTGCCTTGTTTTTATGTAAAATAAAAAATATGGGCAACTGGTTCGTTAACACAATTTCTTCTTAGCTTTTCAAAAATATATATAAAGTTGTTCTTTTTCCTATTTCATGAACTATGATTTTTTAAAAAATAACATGGTTAAGTTTTATATATATTTATGTTTGTTTCAGAAATGTCTACTTGTGACTTTTTATCAATTAAAAACAATATTTGGAAGAAAGAGCCTATTAAGTATAACCTTGAAGTAAAATTAGACTTCTCTTTCCATGTGGATTACTGTTTGTACTGATTGTATCACCCTTCAGAAGGCAATGTCATATTAATATTTAAATTTTATAATCACTGAACTTATTACACCCAACAATACAGAATGGCAGTTACACTGAAGAATTTAATTTAGAATAAAATGGAAGCAAACAGGTTTTCTAAAAATTTTTTTTAACTGACCAGGTCTCTCTCTGTCACCCAGGCTAGAGTGCAGTGGCATGATCATAGCTCTCTGCAGCCTCAACTCTGGGCTCAAGCAACCCTCTTGCCTCAGCCTCCCAAGTAGCTAGGACTGCAGGTGCATGCCACCATGCCCGGCTAATATTTAAATTTTTGTAGATAAGGGGTCTTGTTATGTTGCCCCAGGCTAGACTCAAACTCCTGGCTTCAAGTGGTCCTACAGCCATGACCTGCCAACATGCTGGATTACAGGCATGAGCCACCATGCCCCAGACAGGTTTGAACACAAATCTTTCAAATGAAAATTAGAGAATCTAATTTTAGCATTTTGATAGTTACTTGGTTTGCAAAAGATTTGGGTGACTTGTGAGCTGTTTTTAAATGCTGATTGTTGAACATCACAAATATTTAGCATGATTTTATAGAATTTTGATAGCTTTATTAAAAAGAGTGAAAATACAATGCATACATAAATAAAGCAGTTCTAAATAGCTATTTCAGAGAAATGTTAATAGAAGTACTGAGAGAAGGGCCAACTAAATTAGGATGGCCAGGGAATTGGCCTGGGTTTAGGACCTATGTATAAAGGCCACCAGTTTTTAAAAAATATCTGTGGTTTATTATGTTATTACCTTCCTGAGGAAAACAATCAAGAATTGCTTCATGAAAATAAATAAATAGCCATGAATATAATAACGCTGTTTACATAGGATTCTTTACAAATTTCATAGATCTATGAATGCTCAAAATGTTTGAGTTTGTCATAAATTATATTGTAGTAATACTTGAGACTGACACATTGTAATATAATCTAAGAATAAAAGTTATACAAAATAAAATTATGTTTACACGTATTTTCTGTTTCAGCGAGATTAACCATAGGTGGGTAAAGTCAGTGCATATCTAAATAAGTTGCAGCAACTGACAGCTTTTTCCTTTTCATTGAAAGAAGGACAGCTTTAAACATCCTCCATAAGAAGTGTTCCCGGGAAGCAAAGACAAGGATAAAGAATCTAGAATTCCAAAGCAATTTCTTGAAATCTACATCAAGGTTTGTGCAAGGGAGAAAATTAGACAGGAAGCAAAAATATGCAAACATCTAGCCATGCAGTGATGTATACATTTTTGTGTAATAGCATTAAGAGGTGGTATAGCATACATAATGGCTAAGAGCTTTGGTTCGTGGAAACTGCATTGTTCCTGTATGACACAGAGGTAGCCTGTGCTCTTACATTTTTAGTAGCAAATTGGTTGCCATACTAACTACTATTACTACTAATATAAATTCTTGATTCTGTATTGTCAGTCATTGTTCTAATTTCTTTGTGTAGCTTGTCTCATTCTACCCTTACAACCACATCATGGAGTATTACTCTTTTTCTCATTTTACAGATGGGAAAGGTGTACCAGCTCTTAAGAGGTGATATAGCATACATAATGGCTAAGAGCATGGGTTCTAGGACTAGAACTATGTTTGTATCCCAGTTAAGTCATGACCCTATGAGTTTGCTAAATACATTCTTTAACCTATATGGGCCTCAACTTTCTTATCTATAAAATGAGGAGAAGAGTACTACTTCGTTACGTGGTTGTAATGACAGAATGAGACAAGCTTCATGAAGAAATTAGAACAATGACTGAAAACACATTAAGAATTTATATTAGTAGTAGAGTAGTTAATATGGCAATCAATTTGCTATTAAAAATGTAAGAACCCAGGCTACCTCTGTGTCATACAGGAACAATACAGTCTCCATGAATGTTAAATAATGACAATATTTTCTCTATTTTATATGAGTAAGTATAACTATAGTGCCCAAAAGAGTTTCATGCACCCATTGGTAGGTAGTCAATATTTAGTGAAGTGGCATATACACAAAATATTTCAAAATTTAACTACTTTTGAGATTTATGAATTCAAACAACATATTAAAATCAGGAAATGTGCACATTATAAAGGTCTAGCTTGTTCCCAAAAAGTGGAGGTGGTTCTTCCCATTTTTAGCTGAGTAATTAATACAACCCTCTACTTTAGCTGTAAGCATCAAGTCCTGTTGATGGTCATTAGGTAAGATATTCTAAAAATAATTGCTATACTAGGCCATTATGTCAACTTTGTATGTTATCATAATAGCATGTAAAAGGTGTAAAATATTCCTTGGGACTTCTGTACTGATAGTTGTAATAGCCACTCTGCAAAATAGAATTATAATCACTGAATAATACTGTAATCCATTTCAACATAAGTGATTGTCATACACATAAATTTTTTACAACAACAAAGCTAAATTCTTTCACTTTGTAGGTAACGCTATGCCATAACCCAAGCAAAATGAGCTGCAGGGTACATGGTAATCTCTCTCAAGGGAGGGAGAAATTACATACTAGCAAGAGCAGAGGGGATTTTGCTGCAATAGTATTTGATGCATACAGGAAATGAAACATGAATAATTGATAGTTATAAACAAGCAATAGAGCGAACATGCTACACTTAGCTTGAATCCCTATTACTCTGAGAGCCATATCTACATTAATAATTGATCTGTCTGAGAAAAAGGTAATTTGAAGAGATTTATGAGACATTGGTAATAACTGCATCATTGTGCTTTAGCTTGAATCTTTTCAAATATATCCTTAGAAACAATAGAAACAATAGATAAAAGCAATGCACAATAAGTATACAGAAAAGGTTCAGAGCTTGTTAAAATTTTTGAAAATCTAGTAGAATTGAGCAAAAGTTATTCCTGTTTAAGTTGTAATATTTGCTGGCATGACCTAGCTTTTATTTTATTTCCTACAAGACAAAATGTCTTCAAGTTTTATTTTTATAAAAAATATAATTCTTCTCTAATATACCATCATGATTCATTTCTATTTTTAATGATATACAAAATTTAGAATTTATGGGAAAATTACATCCAGTGAATATTAAGAATGCTTTCCCATTAAATTATTATTTCTAAATATGTGAAAACATAATCCGGGTTTCCATGTGCTGCTTTAAAGAAATACATTATTTTACTTATGGCTGGCCCTTCATCTGAAGAGTCTCCAGATTTACTCCCTTTAAATATCTTTTGTCTTCTACTCTGTACATTGACAATATGTTAAAATGTACTTTCTCCTGCTCTTAGGCTACTCTTGAGAACTGCCCATTTTTATATGAGAAAGAACGATATCTTGCTCATATAAGAAAAGGATATAAACCAGCTGTGATACACTAATTCCTTCTAACAGAACAGAAAAAATAAATGGATGGGGTTGCATGTGTCTTTATACACCCAGGCTCCTGCCTCATAAAAATTGTGAGATAACACATTTGTATTATTTTAAGCTGCTAAATTTGTGATCATTTGTTACAAAGGATCAAACACAAATGCATGCTCCTGTTTTCCAATGTACCATGCTAATATATAAATACAGATGAGCAAATGCAGCTAGAAAGGATATTTTATCAAACCACAATGGCTCATACAGACTGTGAGGGTAAAAAGAGAAGGACACTGATGAGACAGTTTGGCACACTGATCTTGCCCGCAAAAGACTGATGTAGAAAACAAAGGCTAATTGTTATCTTATCAAAAATTTAAAGGAGGAGATTTTCTTCCCTGTTGAGTATCCTATTAGTGTTGACCATTCAGTGCAGCTTATTCTTGACAAAGCACCTTATCAAATTTTTACCCAGAAGCCAAAGAAAATGGGCAATCTTAAGTAATTTTCTCAAAGTCAAAGAGAATCTGAAGTATACTTGTCCCACTCATGCCTTTAAAATGTAGGCCAAGAGAATCTACAGCAAATGTCTTCTAAAATGTTTCATTTAGAACATAAAAAAAGTTTCTATATCAATACATTTAAGGAAGGGTGCCTTACATATTTCACTCTTAGAGTAACATAATTCACTTTAGCATGTTACATGCTTGCAGAAGATATGAGACTCAGGAGTCAGAGACAATAGTAGATTATTTCGTAGAGCAATAGTAGGAGCCAGAGTATTATCATTTTTGTGTTGGTCTTAGACAGCTGGGGCTGCCATAATAATATACCATAGACTGGGTGGCTAGAACAACAGAAATTTATTTCTAACAGTTCCCGAGGCTGAGGAGTCCAAGATCAAGGTGCCAGCCAATTTCGTTCCCCACTGAGGGCTCATTTCCTGTCTAGCAGAGGGCAGCATTCTCACTCTGTCTTCACATGGAGGAGGCAGTGAGCTCTGGTCTCTCTTCTTTTTTCCATAGGAATACTAATCTCATGATGGAATATATATATATACAGTCAGTTCTCCATATCCATGGTTTCTGATCTACAGATTCAACCAACTCTGGATCAGAAATATTTGGGGAAAAAATCCACAAAGTCCCGAAAAGCAAAACTTGAATTTGCCATATGCTGAGTACTACATTGAATCCATACGCATAAAGTGATGTGTAGGTAATTTCAAAGTATATAGGAGGTTGTGTGTAGGTTATAAGCAAACACTATGCCATTTATAGGAGAGACTTGAGCATCTGTGGATTTTGGTATTCTCAGGGAGTCCAGAAGCCAATCCCCAACAGATATTAAGGGAAAACTGTATTATCATGATAAATAAATTACATTTTCCTTCATTACATTTTCCTTCATGACATTAGTACCACCATTCATCCAGTTTTCCAAACTAGTAATCCTCTTCATTAACCCTCCACATTTATTCACCAAGACCAGTTCACTCTACCACCTAATGTAATGTAAATCCATCAACTTCTCTTAATTTCCACTGTCAATCCCTGATCCAATCCATCACCACATTTAACCTCTTTATAAGACAATATAATAACCTATTTGGTTTATCTTCCTAAATGCCTTCTTGTCTTACTTCCAAATCTATTCTCAGTACAGTAGCCAGAGTGGATTTTATGAGATTGTGACATTTCCCTGCTTAAAATTTTGGGTCATTTTCCTGCATGAAATTCTGTAATATTTCTCCATTATTGTTATGACAAATTCTAAAATCCTCAGCAAAGATTTTACAAGCTCTATACTGCTACAGTCTACAAGTTCTATAAGCTTTCCAGCCCTACACCATATCAGCCTCACTGCTCTTATCTTCCCTCTTTCCCTATCTTAATCTGTGTGCTTCAGTCTCAATAGTTTTCTTTCTGTTTGTAGGGTCTTCTCAACAAAAGTATAGTGTATTCTTGGATTCTTATATTCTTATACAGTGCCAGTGCTTTCTGGCCTGAGAGAGACTACACAGCTCTTTCACATCACAAGTTGAGTGCATGTTTGAAACTGTCCCACTGCTCACAAAATTAGTATAGAAAACTGGCATTTTTGAAGGAGTAAGTTAAAAGTATTTTCCTCTATACCTTTAACAAAGTAGAAAAAAACAGAGATAATGTCTGGTAGGAAATAAAGGGATTGAAAAATGAAAACTTTCACATACATTCTACATTAAAATCAGACATTTATTTCTCTAAGGTCTGAGTTTCTCAATATTGGCAATCTTGATACTTGGGCTGGATAATTCTTTGTTGTGAGTGGCTGTCCTGTGCATGGTGGGATGTTTAACAGCATCACTGGTCTCTAACCATTAGATATCAATAAACATTCCTAACTCCACCAGTTATGACAAATAAAAATGGCCCCATCTTTGCTAAATGTCCTCAGGGGGACAAAATCTTCCCCAGTTGACAATGACTGATCTCTGACAATGTCTTTCAAGGTATGAATCATGGATGAACCACATTGCCTTTGCTATTAGTTTAAAAAACAGTGAGACTTACCCAAGATCTACTGAATCAGAACCTCTCGGGATAGACCCCCCAAATAATCACACAGCAACAGTGAAGACCATTACCCCAAAAATGACTAACTGGTTGTCCTTAGGGATATTAAGTGCTCTTGATTTTCTCTTTTAAAATATTGCTGCAAATTCAAAATGATGTCTTTCTGTGAGAAATTGAGTCAATTATCTTTAAGTTCAGGTGTTTCTTTTTGGCTAGCAGGTAAGCTTTGGGTACATTCAGACATGATAATTCTTCCTATGGGTATTCAAGAGTTTGGGTTGCCATTTTTATTATAATTACATGGAACAGTCACAGAGATGGGATCACTTGTTCAAGTGGAGTTTCTTTGACATGCTAAGTGTTAGTGCTTTGTTACAATTTGCACTTTGAAACAAAGAACTTTTTTCCAAGAAAAATAATTCAGACATAGTATTTCAGGTCAGCTTTTTCAGATCATATCCCGAATGAATAATAAGTGGGGCTTTATTTCATCACATTCATTTCATTACATTTAAGTTTTCTCATGCTGCTAGTTGAAAAAAATATGTAACTTTTTCCTCAACTTTCTCTGAATAGAATTTTATATTCAGCATAGGCCCACCAAGCAGACATCCCTTAAACTGAGTGTGCTGTGATTCAAAACAAGTCAGAGGAAATTCTATATTGGAGGAGGAGGCAGATAGAAGTTTTCTAGGGCCTGAGACTTACACAATTCTCTAATTCAGATGTACTCCCCTCTAGAAATGTGTTTCAATAATATATAAGCTGTTTTTCCAGAGAAATATCACTCATCAACTAACTTTTTTTATTCTTAATAGTTATTTGATTTCTCACTCCCTTAAGTATATTTAAAAAAAATATATTAAAAATACTCACCTTGTTTTAACATTTCTGGCCAAAGACAATGAATGAGACAAGGATTAAAATTTACAGTTAAAATATAAATGTATGCTTCTGACTGAAGATAGTTTATTATAATTTTCTGTGATGCTCTTCTCATTTTGAGAAATTATGAGTTACCTTTGTAACAAAATTTTATGGATAAAAAGAAAGTATGAAATGCCACAGAAAATATCTGTTTCTCTTAAAAAAATCCTGTAAAGTTTATAACTACCAAACTTCTCAGTATCAAATCTAATTTTGACTCCCTCTAAAATTAATAAAGATAAAATTGTATTGTAACCCCTCAACAACTCAGCTCATCTTGATATATTGATTCTTGTCCATGACCTTAATAGAATCAGTCTGATAAAGCTCTGATAAAAGAGGAGGAGGAGGAAACCGAAGTGGGAAAAGAATTCTTCCATGCTTCATTTTCTGCCCAATTTATTTTCTTTTATTTACTCATCTTATCCTAATCACCTCATTTCTATCTTAAATTCAGAACAAATATTAATAAGTGGTTTGGAGTCACCTAATTTGGCCTGGTGCTTACAATTAAAAGATATGCTTATCTCTAAAGAATCATGCATTGTCCATTTATTTTAAAGACAAGTGGGTCTGCCTCCTAGAAGCCTCAGCCAGAATACTACTTAGAGCAGCATTATGGGCAAAAAGGAATCCGGGAGGGAGCCAGGAAAAATAAGAGAAACAATTGACTTTAGCGTCGTGACACTGAGCTGGAGCACTTTGATCTGCACAAAGCTGAGGAACCATTCTGGCAGCTTTAAATGGTAGGCTTCGGCATTTTTCCCTTATTGCATTTCTTCCTGTCAAGTTATTTCCTCCTAGTGTAAGAGAACTTCCTCCCTGCTTCTGTCTCCTTGGGACCTAAAGTCGACAAAACTAATCTCTTCCGTTTTATGAGATCGATAAAGCAAATTAGACATGACATTGAAAGTACTTAACAATTTAAGCCCTGCTCTTTGGAATGCAATCTTTTGTCTTTAGGAATTGTTTAAAAAAAAGGTCAATATACAAACATATACATAGCAATATCTTTCATATAATATCAAGAATTTAAATTTTTGTCACTAACAGTGTGGCTGTAAACTTGAACAATATAGCATACTTTCTGGACCTCAGTTTCTTTAGCTATAAAAGACTGATACTCAGCAGTTTCCAAGTATATAAACACATAGTAGAAACCATGCATTTTGGGAAGCACCTCCCAATCCAGGATTCAGTTATAAATTCAATAAAATGACATTATGCAGATACTGTGTCCTGGAAAAATTAGTCAATGATGATAGTACTATGTTATATTTGTATATCTATCATGAGAACAGGATGGAGTAGTACTTCCATCTAGCCAAATAGGCAAGAGCTGACTTTTTAAAACTGACTAGGAGTTAGTTTGAATGTGTTTAACTTGAGGTGTTATAGGCTAAATAAGTCTTAAAGGCAATTAGATATAAAAGTGTGGACTTCAATGGAGACATTAGGGTTAGAGACACAAGCCATTGCTTCCTAAGGTGGCTGAATCCAAACTACCAGACCAAGTCAACCAGGAAAAGTATATGTAAGGAGAAGGGAGAAGCACACCACCACTTCGGAAAGAGAACATGATCAGCATTACAAAATTTTATGTGATTGTCAAGCAACTAAGCACTTGAAGAGTCTGTCATTCATTATAGGAATTTCTGTGGAATAATAGATTTATTTTATTTTATTTTATTTTTTTATTTTTTATTTTTTGAGACAGAGTCTTGCTCTATCACCCAGGCTGGAGTGCAGTGGCCGGATCTCAGCTCACTGTAATATTTTATTTTTTATTATACTTTAAGTTCTGGGGTACATGTGCACAACGTGCAGGTTTGTTACATATGTATACATGGGCTGCATTGGTTTGCTGCACCCATTAACTCATCATTTACATTAGGTATTTCTCCTAATGCTATCCCTCCCCCATCCCCCAACCCCACGACAAGCTCTGGTGTGTGATGTTCCCGCCCTGTGTACAAGTGTTCTCATTGTTCAATTCCCACCTATGAGTTTGAACATGCGGTGTTTGGTTTTCTGTCCTTACAATAGCTTGCTCACAATGATGGTTTCCAGCTTCATCCATGTTGCTACAAAGGACATGAACTCATCCTATTTTTTGGCTGCATAGTATTCCATGATATATATGTGCCACATTTTCTTAATCCAGTCTATCATTGATGGACATTTGGGTCAGTTCCAAGTCTTCACTATTGTGTGTAGTGCCACAATAAACATATGTGTGCATGTGTCTTTATAGTTGTATGATTTATAATCCTTTGGGTATATACCCAGTAATGGGATCGTTGGGGCAAATGGTATTTCTAGTTCTAGATCCTTGAGGGATCACCACACTGTTTTCCACAATGGTTGAACTAGTTTACACTCCCACCAACAGTGTAAAAGTGTTCCACTTTCTCCACATCCTCTCCAGCACCTGTTGTTTCCTGACTTTTTAATGATTGCCATTCTAACTGGTGTGAGATGGTATCTCATTGTGGTTTTGATTTGTGTTTCACTGATGACCAGTGATGATGAACATTTTTTCATGTGTCTGTTGGCTGCATAAATGTCTTCTTTTGAAACATGTCTGTTCATATCTTTTGCCCACTTTTTGATGGGGTTGTTTGATTTTTTTCTTGTAAATTTAAGTTCTTTGTAGATTCTGGATATTAGCCCTTGGTCAAATGGCTAGATTATAAAAATTTTCTCCAATTCTGTAGGTTGCCTGTTCACTCTGATGGTAGTTTCTTTTGCTGTGCAGAAGCTCTTTAGTTTAATTAGATCCCATTTGTCTATTTTGGCTTTTGTTGTCATTGCTTTTGATGTTTTAGTCATGAAGTCCTTGCTCATGCCTATGTCCTGAATAGTATTGCCTAAGTTTTCTTGCAGGGTTTTTATGGTTTCAGGTCTAACATTTAAGTCTTTAATCCATCTTGAATTATTTTTTGTGTAAGGTGTAAGGAAGGGATCCAGTTTCAGCTTTCTACATATGGCTAATCAGTTTTCCCAGCATGATTTATTAAACAGTGAATCCTTTCCCCATTGCTTGTTTTTGTCAGGTTTGTCCAAGATCAGATGGTTGTAGATGTGTAGTGTTATTTCTGAGGCCTCTGTTCAGTTCCATTGGTCTATAGGTCTGTTTTGGTACCAGTACCATGCTGTTTAGGTTACTGTAGCCTTGTAGTATAGTTTGAAGTCAGATAGCGTGATGCCTCCAGCTTTGTTCTTTTTGCTTAGGATTGTCTTGGCTATACGGGCTCTTTTTTGGTTCCATATGAACTTAAACTACTTTAAAAGTATGGAATTTAAACTACTTTTGGTTCCATATGAAATTAAACTACTTTAAAAGTAGTTTTTTCCAATTCTGTGAAGAAAGTCATTGGTAGTTTGATGGGGATGGCATTGAATCTATAAATTACCTTGGGCAGTATGGCTATTTTCATGATATTGATTATTCCTATCCATGAGCATGGAATGTTCTTCCATTTGTTTGTGTCCTCTTTTATTTCATTGAGCAGTGGTTTGTAGTTCTCCTTGAAGAGGCCTTCACACCCCTTGTAAATTGGATTCCTACATATTTTATTAATTTAGTAGCAATTGTGAATGGGAGTTCACTCATGATTTGGCAGTCTGTTTGTTATTGGTGTATAAGAATGCTTGTGATTTTTGCACATTGATTTTGTATCCTGAGACTTTGCTGAAGTTGCTTATCAGCTTAAGGAGATTTTGGGCTGAGACAATGGGGTTTTCTAAACATACAATCATGTCATCTGCAAACAGGGACAATTTGACTTCCTCTTTTCCTACTTGAATACCCTTTATTTCTTTCTCATGCCTGACTGCCCTGGCCAGAACTTCCAACACTATGTTGAATAGGAGTGGTGAGAGAGGGCATCCCTGTCTTGTGCCAGCTTTCAAAGGGAATGCTTCCAGTTTTTGTCCATTCAGTATGATACTTACGTGTGGGTTTGTCATAAATAGCTCTTATTATTTTGAGATATGTTCCATCAATAGTTAGTTTATTGACAGTTTTTAGCATGAAGGGCTATTGAATTTTGTCGAAGGCCTTTTTTGCATCTATTGAGATAATAATGTGGTTTTTGTCTTTGGTTCTGTTTATATGATGGATTACATTTATTGAGTTGCATATATTGAACCAGACTTGCATCCCAGGGATACAGCCAACTTGATCTTGGTGGATAAACTTTTGATGTGCTGCTGGATTCGGTTTGCCAGTATTTTATTGAAGATTTTCGCATCGATGTTCATCAGGGATGTCAGTCTAAAATTCTTTTTTTGTTGTTGTGGTGTCTTTGCCAGGCTTTGGTATCAGGATGATGCTGGCCTCATAAAATGAGTTAGGGAAGATTCCCTATTTTTCTATTGATTGGAATAGTTTCAGAAGGAATGGTCGCAGCTCCTGTTTGTACCTCTGGTAGAATTCGGCTGTGAATCCATCTGGTCCTGGACTTTTTTTGGTTGGTAGACTATTAATTATTGCCTCAATTTCAGAGCCTATTATTGGTCTATTCAGATATTAAACTTCTTCCTGATTTAGTCTTGGGAAGGTGTATGTGTCCAGGAATTTATCCATTTATTCTAGATTTTCTAGTTTATTTGCATAAAGGTGTTTACAGTATTCTCTGATGGTAGTTTGTATTTCTGTGTGATTGGTGGTGATATCCCCTTTATCATTTTTTATTGCATCTATTTGATTCTTCTCTCTTTTCTTCTTTATCAGTCTTGCTAGTGGTCTATCAATTTTGTTGATCTTTTCAAAAAACCAGCTCCTGGATTCATTGATTTTTTGAAGGGTTTTTTGTGTCTCTATCTTCTTCAGTTCTGCTCTGATCTTAGTTAATTCTTGCCTTCTGCTAGCTTTTGAATATGTTTGCTCTTACTTCTCTAGTTCTTTCTATTGTGATGTTAGGGTGTCCATTTTAGATCTTTCCTGCTTTCTCTTATGGGCATGTACTGCTATAAATTTCCCCCTACACACTGCTTTAAAGGAGTACCAGAGATTCTGGTACACTGTGTCTTTGTTCTCATTGGTCTCAAAGAACATCTTTATTTCTGCCTTCATTTCCTTATTTACCCAGTAGTCATTCAGGAGCAGGTTGTTCAGTTTCCATGTAGTTGTGTGGTTTTGAGTGAGTTTCTTAATCCTGAGTTCTAATTTGATTGCACCGTGGTCTGAGAGACAGTTTGTTGTGATTTCTATCTTTTACATTTGCCGAGGAGTGCTTTACTTCCAACTATGTGGTCAATTTTGGAATAAGTGCAACATGGTGCTGAGAAGAATGTATATTCTGTTGATTTGGCGTGGAGAGTTCTGTAGATGTCTATTAGGTCTGCTTGGTGCAGAGTTGAGTTCAAGTCCTGGATATCCTTGTTAACCTTCTGTCTCGTTGATATGTCTGATATTGACAGTGGGGTGTTAAAGTCTCCCATTATTATTGTGTGGGAGTCTAAGCCTCTTTGTAAGTCTCTCAGGGCTTGCTTTATGAATCTGGGTGCTCCTGTATTGGGTGCATATATATTTAGGATAGTTCTTCTTGGTGAATTGATCCCTTTACTATTATGTAATGGCCTTCTTTGTCTCTTTTGATCTTTGTTGGTTTAAAGTCTGTTTTATCAGTGACTAGGATCGCAACCCCTGCTTTTTTTTTTTTTTTTTTTTTTTTTTTTTTTTTTTGCTTTCCATTTGCTTGGTAGATCTTCCATCCCTTTGTTTTGAGCCTATGTGTGTCTCGCATGTGAGATGGGTCTCCTCAATAGAGCACACTGATGGGTCTTGACTATTTATCCAATTTGCCAGTCTGTGTCTTTTAATTGGGGCATTTAGCCCATTTACATTTAAGGTTAATATTGTTATGTGTGAATTTGATCTTGTCATTATGATGTTAGCTGTTTATTTTGCCCATTAATCAATGCAGTTTCTTCCTAGGTCTTTACAATCGATGGTCTTTACAATTTGGCCTGTTTTTGCAGTGACTCATACTGGTTGTTCCTTTCCATGTTTAGTGCTTCCTTCAGGAGCTCTCGTAAGGTAGGCCTGGTGGTGACAAAATCTCTCAGCATTTGCTTCTCTGTAAGGGATTTTATTTCTCTTTCACTTATGAAGCTCAGTTTGGCTGGATATGAAATTCTGGGTTGAAAATTCTTTTCTTTAAGAATGTTGAATATTGGCCCCCACTCTCTTCTGGCTTATAGAGTTTCTGCTGAGAGATCCGCTGTTAGTCTGATGGGCTTCCTTTCGTGGGTAACCTGACCTTTCTCTCTGACTCTTCTTAGCAGTTTGTCCTTCATTTCCACCTTGGTGAATCTGACAATTATATGTCTTGGGGTTGTTCTTCTCAAGGAGTATCTTTGTGGTGTTCTCAGTATTTCCTGAATTTGAATGTTGGCCTGCCTTGCTAAGTTGAGGAAGTTCTCCTGGATAATATCCTGAAGAGTGTTTTCCAGCTTGGTTCCATTCTCCTGGTCACTTTCAGGTACACCAAGCAAATGTAGATTTGGTCTTTTCACATAGTTCCATATTTCTTGGAGGATTTTTTCGTTTCTTTTTACTCTTTTTTCTCTAAACTTCTCACTTCATTTCATTAATTTGATCTTCAATCAGTGATACCCTTTCTTCCCCTTGATTGAATCAGCTACTGAGGCTTGTGCATGCATCACGTAGTTCTCGTGCCATGGTTTTCAGCTCCATCAGGTCATTTAAGGTCTTCTCTACACTGTCTATTCTAGTTAGTCATTTGCCTAATCTTTTTTCAAGGTTTTTAGTTTCCTTGCGATGAGTTCAAACTTTCTCCTTTAGCTCGGGGAAGTTTGTTATTACCAACCTTCTGAAGCCTACTTCTGTCAACTCATCAAAGTCATTCTCCGTGTCCTGCTTTGTTCTGTTGCTGGTGAGGAGCTGTGATCCTTTGGAGGAGAAGGGGTGCTCTGGTTTTCAGAATTTTCAGCTTTTCTGCTCTGGTTTCTCCCCATCTTTGTTGTTTTATCTATCTTTGGTCTTTGATGATGGTGACCTACAGATGGGGTTTTGGTGTGGATGTCCCTTTTGTTGATGTTGATGCTATTCCTTTGTTTGTTAGTTTTCTTTCTAACAGTCAGTTCCCTCAGCTGCAGGTTGGTTGGAGTTTGCTGGAGGTCCACTCCAGACCCTGTTTGTCTGGGTATCCCCAGTGGAGGCTGCAGAACAGCAAATATTGCTGCCTGATCCTTCCTCTGGAAGCTTCATCTCAGAGGGGCACCCTGCTGTATGAGGTATCAGTCAGCCCCTACTGGGAGATGTCTCCAGTTAGGCTACTCGGGGGTCAGAGACCCACTTGAGGAGGCAGTCTGTCCATTTTCAGAGCTCAAACACTGTTCTGGGAGAACCACTGCTCTCTTCAGAGCTGTCAGACAGGGACGTTTAAGTCTGCAGAAGTTTCTGCTGCCTTTTGTTCAGCTATGCCCTGCCCCCATAGGTGGAGTCTACAGAGGCAGGCGGGCCTCCTTCAGTTGTGGTGGGCTCCACCCAGTTCAAGCTTCCTGGCAGCTATGTTTACCTACTCAAGCCTCAGCAATGGCTGATGCCCCTCCCCAAGCCAGGCTTGCTGCCTCGCAGTTGGATCTTGGACTAGCAGTGAGCAAGGCTCTGTGGGCGTGGGACCTGCTGAGCCAGGTGCAGGATGTAATCTCCTGGTGCACGCTTGGCTAAGGCCTTTGGAAAAGTGCAGTGTTTAGGTGGTAGTGTCCTGATTTTCCCAGTACAATCTGTCACGGCTTCCCTTGGCCAGGAAAGGGAAATCCCCCAACCCCTTGCACTTCCCAAGTGAGGTGATGCTCTGCCCTGCTTTGACTCCCCCTCCATGGGCTGCACCCACTTTCTGACCAGTTCCAATGAGATGAACCAGGTACCTCAGTTGGAAATGCAGAAATAACCCGTCTTCTGTGTTGATCACACTGGGAGCTGCAGACCAGAGCTGTTCCTATTCGACCATCTTGGAATAATAGATTTAAAAGTCACATTGCATGAGCCAATGAAAAGTATGTTAAGGCTTAACATAATCATTGTCACCTCTCATGAAATCTACCTTTCCAGCACATAGCAGGGCACATATTATAAGAATAGAAACTTAAGGAGTAAAATTACGTATCCTCTTTTGTGAAGCATATGTTTATGTTTTCCCCATTTTTAATTTAGGTTTTCAAAATGTCAGTAGAAATACCCAAGTAAGGGCCAGGCATGGTGGCTCACGCCTGTAATCCCAGCACTTTGGGAGGCTGAGGTGGGTGGGTCACGAGGTCAGGAGATCAAGACCACGGTGAAATCCTATCTCTACTAAAAATACAAAAAATTAGCCAGGTGCAGTGGCGGGAGCCTGTAGTCCGAGTTACTCAGGAGGCTGAGGCAGGAGAATGGCATGAACCCAAGAGGTGGAGCTTGCAGTGAGCTGAGATCGTGCCACTGCACTCCAGCCTGAGTGACAGAGTAAGACTCCGTCTCGGAAAAAAGAAAAAAAAAAAAAAGAAGAAGAAATATCCAAGTAAGGACTTCTGAAAATTGCTTCTCCATAAAGTAGGAACATTGGCAAAAATTATCAAAGCCTCTTCCATTCAGAACTCTAGGACTTAACCAAAAGAGCATTTACTCAAGGAAAATAGCTAAATCTGAGTAAGAATAGAAAAGTCTATAGTAGTCTTAAAAATCAACAGTATCTTTGGAAACCAACCCACAATACAGTAAAAATCTGAAGCCTAGAAGCCAATGGAGGGGACAGAAAAAGTTTGGAGTTCCCCAAAACTTCTATTCCCAGAAAAATCCCATTATTTGACCTGCCTGGCAGTTCCATGGAAAATCTATTTGCAAGGTTGCTTTTGTTTGGCCTGACTCAAAGTTCATCCAATGCGAACAATGTTTTCCCTTGTGTTGTTTGCAATGATTTTATATTGCTTCCATCTGAGATAATGATAAGAGTATGGAAAAACCAAAAGGTTATCAGAAAATTTATAATAAAAAGCCTGGGAATGAGGAGTCAGTCGGCCCCTACTGGGAGGTGTCTCCAGTTAGGCTATTCAGGGATTAGGGACCCACTTGAGGAGGCAGTCTGTCCATTCTCAGAGCTCAAACACCGTGCTGGTGGCAAGCATCCTTAGGCTGTGCACATGTGCTGAGCTCTTACCTCTGGTCAAGCTTGAGGCTCTACATAAGCAGAAAAAGAAGGCTAAGCCAGAGTTATACACTGCGTGCTTGAGTCTTAAAGGTATGTCTCAGTAAGCAAACAGTTCCTCAGCAAAATTGGAAGATTTAGTGATCCAAGAGATTTACAGAAATTTCTGTGCAGTCATTAGCTGACTACTGAACTAATTGAACAGAGACTTCAGTGCCCACATAGGACAAGGAATAGAGATTATTCTAACTTACCTTAGGAAAGTCCCTAAACAAACAAACAGCAGCAGCAACAACCACAACAAGAACAAAGAGCAATAATGACAAACCCAAGGGAAAGAGGAGTGATATGGTTTGGATCTGTGTCTCCACCCAAACCTCATGTTCAATTATAATCCCCAACGTTGGAGGTGGGGCCTGGTGGGACATAATTGAATCATGGGAGAGGTTTCTCATGGTTTAGTATCATCCCCTTAGTGCTATTCTCAGTAAGTTATTTTAAGATCTGGTTGTTTAAAAGTATGTAGAATCTCCCTGCCTCTCTCTCTCTCTTCCTCCTGCTCTTGCCATGTAAGATGCCTGCTCCCACTTTGCCTTCCACCATGAGTAAAAGCTCCATGAGGCCTCCTCAGAAACAGATGTTGCCATGCTTCCTGTATAGCCTGTAGGACTATGAGCCAATTAAATCTCTTTTATTTATAAATTACCCAGTCTCAGGTATTTCTTTATAGCAATGTGAGAATGGACTGATACAGGGAGAGTACAATTTTCAAAGCTGCTACCTTATATTATTTTAAATGTCAAGTTATCAAGATTATGAGACATGAAAAATAATAAGAAAATATGGCCTATACACAGGAAAAAAAAGGACTCAATAAAAAAATGTCCCCAGGCCAGGCGTGGTTGTTCATGCCTGTAATCCCAGCACTTCGGGAGGCTGAGGTTTGTGAATCATGAGGTCAGGAGCTCGAGACAACCTGGCCAGCATGGTGAAACCTGTCTCTACTAAAAACACAAAATTAACCAGGCATAGTGGCGGGTGCCTGTAATCCCATCTACTCAGGAGGCTGAGGCAGGAGAATCACTTGAAATCAGAAGGCGGAGGTTTTGGTGAGCTGAGATTGTGCCATTGCACTCCAGCCTGGGCAACAAGAACAAAACTCCACCTCAAAAAAAAAAAGTCTCCAAGGAAGTCAGACTGTTGGCTTACTAGACAAATATTTAAAAATATAATCACAATAATTAGACACAAATATGTTTTTAAAGCTATTTTAAATATGTTCCTGAAATAAAGGAGTCCATGTCTAAAGAACTAAAGGACTTATAAGAACAAGTTTTCCCCAAATAAAGAATGTCAATAACAGACACAAATTACAAAAAAGAGCCCTAATAGAAATTCTGAACTTGAAAATTACAATACTGCAATTAAAAATTCTCTAGCATGTCTCAAAAGCAGATTTGAGCTGAAAGTAAAATTGAAGTTATGTCAGTTGAGATTTGCCAGTCTGAGGAACAGACATAAAAAGGAGTAAAAAACTGAAGAGAGCCTCAGACAATTGTGGAACATCATCAAATATACCAATAAACAAATAATAGGAGTTTCAAAAGTGGAGGAGAGAAAGAAAAAGGCAAAAAGAATATTTGAAGAAACAATGGCTAAAAACTTTCTATTTGATGAGTAACATCGAGAGTAACACTCAAGAACTTTGATGAACTCTAAGTAGGATAAACTCAAAGAGATCTACACATAGAAACATCACAATCTGCCAAAAGCAAAAGACAGAGAATCTTGAAAGCAGCAAGAGTTAAGAATTCATTACATTCAATAACTCATTACATTCAAGATTAACCAGTGATTTCTCATTAGAAATTATGGAGGCCAGAAGACAGTGGGATGACAGAAGTGCTGGAAGAAAGAGACTGTTGGCCAAGAAAGAGACTGTTGGCCAATAATAATTCTACATACAGAAAACCAACCTTCAAAAGTTAAAGATAAATCAAAATATTCTGAGATAAACAAAAACTGAAAAGAATTTGTTGCTATCTTATTTGTCCTACAAGTAATACTAAAGGGAGTTTTAAAGCTGAAATAAAAGGAAACTAGACAGTAACTTAATTCTATGTGAAGAAATAAAGATCACTAATAGGTAGCCTAATAGGTAAATATTAAAGATAATATATATGTATGTTTTGGTTGTAATGCCCCTTTTTTCTATATGATTTAAGAGACAATACTATAAAGCAATAATTTTAAATATGTGGTGATGGCTACATAATATATAAAGATGTAATTTGTATGATGTAGTAGCACAAATGAATGAGGAGAGAAAGTGAGGAGCAAAACATTTTGTATACCATTGAAATTAAATTGGTATGAATCCAAACTATATTTCTATAAGTTAAATATTAATTGCAATCTCCAGGGCAACCACTAAGAAAATAACAAAAAAATAGTAAAATATAAATAAAAAAAAAGAAAAACAGGATTAAAATAATGGAGTAGAAATCTATTTAATACAAAGAGTGGGGTAACTAGAGAAGGAAAAAGAACCAAGACACAAAGACAATATTTAGTAAAATGACAAACATAAATGCTAACTTAGTGCATTGGGATGTCAGTCTTTTTCTTATTTTTTGAGTTATTCACCAGATAAATGCAAATTAAAATAGTAATGAAATATTGCTAGACCACCACCAGAGTAACTAAGTTAAAAAAAAAAAAACTGACAATAAGTGTTTACAGAGATGTGGAACAAAAGAAACTCTCACATATTCCCGGTAAGAATGTATACCTGGACAACTACTTTGAAGATATGTTTATCGGTATCTATTAATGCTGACCATGTATATTCTTGCATTAATGACCATGTATATTCAGCATTAATACATCTATTAATGCTGACCAGAAATTCTATCACTGGTATATATGCACAGAAAACATGCATGTGAATGTTCACAGATAATATATTCATTACAGTCTCAAACTGGCAACAACCCAAACATCCATCAAGATTAGAAAGAATAAATATTGAGGTATAGGTATACAACAAGGGGATCCAGGCTTGTGCCTATAATCCCAGGTGCTCAGAAGGCTGAGGCAAGAGGATTGCTTGAGCCCAGGAGTTTGAAGTTGCAGTAAGCTATGATCATGCCACTACACTCCAGCCTGAGTGACAGAGTGTGATCCTAGCTCTTTATTTTTTTAATTAATTAATTTATTTATTTATTTTGAGACAGAGTCTTCCTCTGTTGCCCAGGCTGCAGTGCAGTGGCAGTATCTCCACTCACTGCAACCTCTGCCTCCCGGGTTCAAGCAATTATCCTGCCTCAGCCTCCCAAGTAGCTGGGACTACAGGTGCATGCCGCCACAGCTAGCTATTTTTTTTTTTAGTAGAGACAGGGTTTCACTGTGTTTCCTAGGTTGGTCGTGAACTCCTAAGCTCAGGCAATCCACCTGCCTTGGCCTCCCAAAGTGCTGGGATTACAGGTGTGAGCCACCGTGCCAGGCTGTGATCCTAGCTCTTAAGAAAAGTGGTATGCAACAGTTAAGAAAAGACATTTTACTGATACGTGTAAAACATGCGAAAACACAGGGAATCTCACAAACATAATTATGGGCAAAAGAAGCTAAACACAAAAGATTACATATCGTTTGAATTAATTTATGAAAATGACAGGCAAAACTTATTTATGCTAATAGAAGAGTGGTAACTTTGGGAGAGTTATTGGCATAGAGGGGCATAGGGGACAATTCTTAGGTAATAGTAATGTTTTGTATCCTAACCTAGGTAGTGTTTATTTAGGAGTATAAATATGTATATTTGAACTATACAATTTTCTTAATGTACTATGTACTTATTATATCCCAATAAAGTAATAAATAACAACAACAAACAACTCCTGGGTTACTGAAATCAGCCACCATCTCCAGGGGGTTATAGCTATAATGTCATCTTACCACTCTCTTCCTTGCTTCTCTTTTGATTTTTTGTTCCTGGAAATTTTCTTTAATTTCTTATAAGCTCAGTTTTGCATTCATAAAGCTATTTATTAAATTTTACCCAACAGTTTATCAGGATTTTTTTTTTAGGATACTTGAATATCTAATTGTTGGGTAATAAATGTACACTAAATGATCTGGCTAGGAATCTCCTGTAGCTTTGCTTGAGAGTCATAAAAACTAACATCATTTTAATACAATTTAGGCTTCTACAATATTTTTTTCTCCTTCTTTTCTAGAGCCTCCCAGAGCAAAACTATAAAGGACAAAAAAAGTAGCAGGGAAACAGAAAATAAATATTCAAAAAGACTCATTAAGCCTGAGACCTAAGTTTGTAAACTTAGATAATGTTTTAATTACTTAATATAAGAGTAATTTATTTGCTAATCTAATTGAAACGTTATTTTCCTACTGCATTACAATTGCATTTTACCAACAATACAAAGCCATCTGAGAACTTAAATATACCACAAATGCATTAATCATTTATCTTTGGAGACATGGCTTGAAACAGGATGCACTATGAACAGCCTTATTTTTTCTAACTTGCAATAAGTCTAAACATTTTTCTTTCCAGTATTGCTTAGATAGCTCATTTCCTTTATGACCTACTTCAGACTAGAAATTAACTGATGGGCATAGTATCTACATTGTTTCTAAAACTAATATTTTATATATATATACACACACACGTGCATATATACACACACACATATATGCTACACATATATGCATGTGTGTGTGTATACATGCACGTGTGTGTGTATATATAAAATATATATTTTATATATAACATATATATGCACAAGAATGTATATATATGCATATATACATACATATGTGAGCATGTATATCTGCACAAGAATGTGCATATATATGTTTTATATATATAACATATATATGCACATTCTTGTTTTCTTCCCTTACATAAACATCTAATCCATCAACAAACGCTATTGATTCAATCTATAAAATATATCCCAAAACTACCCATTTCTCTTCATCTAGACCACCTGCACCCTTGTCCAAGCCACTATTGTATCTTTTGCCTAGACTACTGTAGTAGCCACTTAACTGGTCTTTTGGCTCCACTTTTGACTTTCTAAAATGTTTTCTTCACAGAGCAATCAGAGTGATCCTTTAAAACTTTATTGGAGATCAGGCTACTGTCTCCATGACCCCCAATCCTTCTTATGGTTTTCAGAACTCCCAGTTGCACCTAGCATGAAAAGCAGACTTCACTCTCTAAAGGGCTTTACGTGATCTGTTCCCTGCTTGACTGTGCTGCTGCTCCATGTCACACCAACCACCCTCTTCTTTTTTTTTTTTTTTTTTTTTTGAGACGGAGTCTCGCTCTGTCGCCCAAACTGGAGTGCAGTGGCCACATCTCAGCTCACTGCAAGCTCCGCCTCCAGGGTTTATGCCATTCTCCTGCCTCAGCCTCCCGAGTAGCTGGGACTACGGGTGCCCACCACCTCGCCTGGCTAGTTTTTTGTATTTTTTAGTAGAGACGGGGTTTCACCGGGTTAGCCAGGATGGTCTCGATCTCCTGACCTCGTGATCCGCCTGTCTCGGCCTCCCAAAGTGCTGGGATTACAGACTTGAGCCACCACACCCGGCCACCACCCTCTTCTTAAACTCACAGTGTCTCAGCTCTACTAACCTGCTTTCTGTTCTTGAAAACAAGTTTATTCTTGACTCAGGGCCTTTCTCTTGCTCTTCGTCACCTGGAATGTACCTCTGATTCAGAACACAGCTGCATCCTTTTAGATTTCAGTTGAAATATTTCCTTATTAGAGAGGCCTTTCCTGGTCAGCCTACTTAAAGCAATTCCACTGCCCTCCTCACTCTTTACCAAATTAAACTGGTTTATTTTCATCTACCATTTACTATTATCTAAAATTATGGCAAGTTGATTACATGTTTACATGTCTCCTCTGCATTGATAAATGTAACTCCACGAGCTACAGATATTGTTTGCTCTAGCTATCTTCTTCCCTAGAGGGCCTTACAGCCAACAGATGCTCATTAGTTAAATTGTGTTTTTCAGATCCCTGAATTCAGTCAGTTTGGCTTAGAAGGAAAACCTCTGATGAACTAATCTCACAAAAATGTCAGTGTCTGCTCATAATTGAGTGTCACCTTTTCCGTGAGTCTGGGAATTTGAGAGAAATCCTGAGAATACATAAGAGATATATGGTAAGAGAGTGATCTCAGGAAGGGCTTTCCTGGAGCCCTTTTGTGACACCCTCCTATTTGGGCTATGCTTTGCTATTTCTGTTTCATGAGAGAAACGCAAACTACCTTCTCAAATCTACTCATCAACAGATAACCACGAAAGGAATGTCTACCAATGGTGTACTGGTAAATGTTAAGCAACTGACTCTCCTGGACAATAAGGTCTTACTTGTATGTATCTTTTGCCTATTTCCGTGGTGTAAATACTCATCCCATGGTTAAATTCCAGCAAACAATCTGAAGTCACTGAACATAGACTTGGAAGGAGCCGTGCACCATTGCTCTCTCCAGCTGGCCCAAGAAGGCTCCAGCACACCACTGACAACTACTAGGTGCCAAGAATAATGTGCGGCATTTTATGTTCAATCTCTCCTATCTTTGCACCATGCTAAAAACTAATTTGTCAGTTACTTGTGAGAGATGAGGAAATAAACTTGGGTAACATGCTCAGGTACACATCATGAAAGGGGTAAAATCAAGGTTCAAATCCAGATCTGACTCCAGATACCACATCTTTCATTTGTTTCAGGGAGTAGTAGTAAAAAAAAAAAAAAAAAAAAAAAAAAAAAAACACCAAAAACAAAGCAACAAACAAAACAAGAGTATTGTTAAGTGTCAAGCTGCTTCGTAAGATCTTGGTTATTTTCTGAACATCCTAGATGTCTCATAGATGATGTAAATTTTATTTTTAGTGTCAACTCTATGTGTAGTACATAATTAGTTGGAATGAGAATTCTAAAAGTAGATTAATTAGCGTTCAGTACACCAATGAAGTCTTGGAAATGCTCTCTCCTCTTTTTTCCCTTCTTAGCTAGTTCCCTTTTTCAACACCCTCCTAAAACATGCACATTTTAGACATCAAGGGGACCAGTCATTGAAAGAAAAAGTCACCCAATATCAAACAGCTGGTGCCTATTTGTTTAGAAATTCTGGTGAAAAACAAAAGCTAGATCAGTTTCCAGGATACAACTGTCAATGAAGTAATAAAGCTCCATGCCTTTGGAAGATGATGTCACTTCCACCTGCCACCAATAAAAGGGAGGAGGAGGAGAATGGTCCCAAGTGAGATCATTAATTCTCAAACATTTGCACACATTAGAATCAGCTGGAGAACTTTAACACACAGAATGCTGGCATGTACCCCAGGGGTTCTGATTCAGATTCAATAAATATAGAGTGGGGCTCAAAATTTGCACTTCTAACTAATAATCTCCAGGTAATGCTGAGGCTTTTTGACTAGTAACCACACTTAGTAGGGGCTCTGTAGATGCCAAGGATTTGTATATGCATGACAGCTGAGAAAACGCTGGTGAAGAGCACTGTTTCTCAAACTTGACTGCATGTTGCAATCACCTGGAAAGCTTAAAACCCATGCCTATGTCTCTTCCCATAGATTCTACTTAAATTAATCTGGGGCGTAGCTGAGTGTATTGAAATTTTTAGAAGCTCCAGGGGTGATTCTAATGTGCAGCTAAGTTTGATAACCAATGGAAATTGCTCTAATTTTTTCTTTCTTTTTTTTCAACTTTTATTTTAGATTCTGAGTACACAAAGTTTTGTTACAAAGGTATATTGTGTGATGCTGAAGTTTAGAGTACGATTGAACCTGTCATCAGAAGTGAACTGTGCATGCCAGGGATCTAGGTTGTATGCTCCGTATAAGACTCTAACGCCTGATGATCTGTTATGGTCTCCCATCATCCCCAGACGAGACCATCTGGTTGCAGGAAAACAAGCTCGGGGCTCTCACTGAGTCTACATTATGGTGAGTTATATAATTATTTCATTATGTATTACAATGTAATAATAATAGAAATAAGGTGCACAATAAATATAATGTGTTCCAGTCATCTCAAAACCACACCCACCTCCCCAGTCCATGGAAAGATTATCTTCCACTAAACCGGTCCCTGGAGCCAAAGAGGTTGGGGGCCACTGTTGTATAGTATCTCACAGGCATTCTTTGGATTTCTTGAATTTGCATATCAACCTCTAGTGATTGTGGAAAATTTCGTGAACTACATCCTCAAATGTGTTTCCCAAGTTGCTTACACTCTCTTTTTCTCTCAGAAATGCCAATGAGTCATAGGTTTGGTCTCTTTACATAATCTCATATTTCTCAGAGGTTTTGTTAACTTTTGAATTTTTTTTTCTTTGTTTTTGTCTGACTGGGTTTATTTGAATGACAGGTCTTCGGGATCTTACATTGTTTCCTAACGTTCGTCTATTAGGTTAATACTTCCAAGTATATTATAAAATTACTGTAGTAAGTTTTTCAATTCCAGAAATTCCATTTGGTTCTTTCTTAAAATGGTTATATCATCTTTCCACTCTCAGAATGTTTTACTTGCTTCCTTGGATTGTGTTTCAGCTTCTCCAGAATCTTGTTGACCTTCTTTGCCATCCAGATTCTGAATTCTGTATCTGTAAGGGCTGGTGTTCCTATATCTTTTGGAAATTGCTGTCACTTGGATGAAGCGTTTGTTTTTATATTATATCCCTAGAGAGTTTGACTTTGGTTTATGTTGAGTATAGTCTACTGGCTTAATTTTTTTTTTTTTTTTTCCTGGTACTTTCAAAGGCCGAGGCTCTGTGCGGCTAGATTCCTGCATTGGGTCTCACAAGCGATGTGTGCTGGGAGAGTATTTTTTTGGTGGTGTAATCCAGGCTTGATCCAGTAGATGGCGACGGCGCGTAATGTTAATAGTAAGGGCTGTCAGGCTCTTCAGCGCTCACCTGTTTTGTATTTCAGTGCATTTGCAGCAGTGCTCTCAGGCGTGGGAGATGGGGGAGGCAAGAGATGACCCTCTCACCAAGTCCATGGGCCTTGCGAGGACCCCCTCCAATCATTGGGCGGCACTCGCCTTTCCTTAGGCCGAGGGGCCGTGGTTGGTTGCACTCCTCCGTTCTTTAGGGGTGGCCCTAACCGAAGGTTGTTACGTTGTTATGATCCAGCTCTCTGGATCTCATAGCAACCTAACAACCTTAGGTGCCCACTGGTCCTCTGTTCTTGGCAGAGTCAGGGTAGGTTGTAGGGTACATCTGTGGTTTATGTGTTGATGCAGTGGGTCAAGGGTGGAGGATCCCTGGGTAGGGCAGGATTGCCATGGTTGTGCAGTCGGTGTGGCCCCCATGGCCCAGGGTTTTTTGCCCAGCAGACAACTGTGGGATCTGCCCAACTCATGCTCCCGCAACCAGATCTCTTTCCGGATTCTGCCCCAGTAGCTGGACCAAACCAGCTAGTTTTGTCCCAAGCATTGTGCACCCAGATCACTGGGTTGTTATTGTTCCCCTCTGTGGGGCTCCCTCAGGCAGAGCTTGCAAGCAGTCTACACCCTTCCCCGGCTGGTCTTGTGGAGGGAGGCACACCCAGCTCCGGCGACTGCCCACGAGCATATATGCCTTTCTCTTCTTAGTGCTCTGAGAGTGGGGGCTTCTCCTCCCCTTGAGCTTCAGCGACAGATTTCAGGTCAATATTCCTTAGCTGTGTGCTGAAACGTTTGGGTATTGGGACCAGGCCCATGGCTCTGTCCTCTAGTCCTTCAGGGCTGAACACTGGCTGTGCTGAGGAGCGGCCAAAGTGCTCCCAGGCTGGCGGCAAAACACCGAGGCAGCTCAGTGGAGACGGCGCTGTGTGCAACCTCTTGCTGGAGTGGCCAGGCAGGAAAGTGGGGCCAGCGGACAGGGGGCGTGCAGATCAAACGTGTCCTGGTCCTGCGAGAAAGACACTCCTTCTGTCTCTCAGCTCCTCAGTCAGCATGAGCTACCAACACTCAGAGCAAGGTGGAGAGCCTTGGCGAGAGGTCCCCCTTGGTTGCATTTGCTACAGCTGCCCCATGCACAAAACCTTCTGAGTTCCATGCAGGCTCAAGCTCTCCTTCTGTCTACACTCCGGGCAGTTCCTCCTGCCAGTTCAAATTCCTATGGGGAGATATGAGGGCGATCTGGCTGCGACATCTGTCACACCATTGATCGCCAGGGTTGATTCGGCTGATCTGGCTGGCTAGGCGGGTGTCCCCTTCCTTCCTCACTGCCCCAGGTGCGAACCTCCCAAAGCTGCGTGCTCCGTCGAAGAGGATGACCATCTCCAACAAAAGGATAGAGGAGGACCAGTCTTCCGTCAAGGATATACAAGTAGCTGCGCTCCCCTGCTAGGGCGTCCAAACAAGCTTTGGAGTACCTATGGGGGTCGTGGGATCTCTTGTAGCTAGGATTTCAGAGGTCAGTGGTGAGAGTGTGTTGCCCTGCAGTTCTTATACTTCTTCAGGACCTGTTCAGGGCTGAGAGCCGGTTGTGACATTTGGCAACTCCGTGCAGGGTCCCAGCTTCCTCCTTCTTCCACCTTGTTGTCTGCATCACCTCTCTATTTACTTTCAGTGTTTTCTCTCAAAAGATCTGTTCAAAGTGTGATGGCTTAGTTGATATTTTGATTTCTCTTGGTGGGAGTGTAGCTTCCTGGCTCAATAGAGTTGGCCATCTTCTCCCCTTAATCCGCTCTGGATTTTAATTCATAGGTTCTATATTCTTTACACATAACTTTCAGTGTATCCTCCTAGAACTTACCCATCCAGAAAGCACTCATTTCCTCAAGTTGCTAGTTCGTTTCAAGCATGTGCCGAACTGTGGAAGTTAGAGTGCAAGCTGAGAAATCCAGTGGACAGTGCCTCTATGAGTTTCTCCTCTGTGACAGTGCCTCTTTGGGTCTCAGTCTCTGCTACTTACTGACTGTGTGATCTCAGTTAAATATGACATTTAACTTCTTTGTTTTGTCTCCTGTTCTAGGGAAGTATAGATTATTATGAGCAGTAGATGAAAGAACTTGGAAAATGCTTGGAAATGCTCAAAAGGTCACAGAGAAGAATAATTATTAATGTATAGGAAGATGGTGCTTATAGATGGTACACAGTAGATTTTTTTTTTTTAATTAGAGCACCTCTCATTGTCAAAATACAGTCTCAGATTACCTGTTATATGAGAATCCCAAATAATATTGTTAAAGAGTAGCAGCTCATATGCCATTTGCTTGACAAAGTTTTCCAGGGTCCAAAGTAACCAGTGTGATTATAATTCTGCAGTATTAACATGCAACAGCTTATTCTATTATTACCTTACAGGTATCTCCTAATATAATTCGCCCATTGAGGACAGAAGCAATGAATCCTCCATGAATATGCTCACTTATGTAGGTGCTAATTGCCTAAAAATATATTACTTCTCTGCATATGTGAGGATAAAATATTACTTCTTTTTCATTGTTAAAAGCGAAAAGATATTCAGACTACTCTGATTCCATAAGATGTTTTAAAATAATTATTTAGTAAAAAGAGAAATGTAGTTTTTTTGGGGAATGTAACTTTTTAAAATTCTTTGTATAATGGCTCCATCTTCTGGTCATTGAAATAGACTTACCATACTACAAAATGCAGTTAAGTCTCATACTGCACAAATAAATTAGTATGAGTCAAAAAGAATAACATAACTTTATTCAGGAAACTTTCACAAACTTGACTAACTTCTTCACTGAGAATTTTACTTTGGTCATTGTTTGAATTTCATGTATCTGAATCCTTCTCCTCACCCCAAATTTTTAGGACACATCTTAACAATGTTTGACTTTCTGGGGATTTCTTTTATATTTACACAACACTTACACAGTACAGAGATCTGTACTTAAAAGAACAGTGAGAGAAGCCAAGTCAGGAGCACCTCAGTAAACACATTTAAGTTCCATGGACCTCACTGTAAAAGGCCACCTGTAGGACTGATGAAAAGAAATGGATCTACTCTGCGGGTGGTCTCTCCACTGTGTTCACTGTTTCGTTTGCTATGCAGTGTTTTTTGTTTGTTTGTTTTTAGCTTGATGTGGTCCCATTTGTCCATCTTTGATTTGGTTGCCTGTTCTTGTGGGGTATTCCTCAAGAAATCTTTGCCCAGACCAAAGTCTTGGAGAGTTTCCTTAATGTTTTCTTGTAGCAGTTCCATAGTTTGAATTCATATATTTAATTGATTTTAATTTGATTTTTAGATATAGTGAAGAATAGGGGTCTCGTTTTATTTGTCTGCATATAGATATCTAGTTTTCTCAACACCATCTATTGGAGAGACTGCCTTTTCTACATTGCATGTTCTTGGCACCTTTGTCGAAAATGAGTTTACTCTAGGTGTGCGTATTTGGTTCTGAGTTCTCTATTCTGCAAACTACCCATCTAACAAGGGATTAATAATCAGAACATACAAGGAACTTAAATATCTCTATTTGAGAAAATCTAATAATATGAATAAAAAATAGACAAAATATTTGAATAGAAATTTCTCAAAAGAAGACGTACAAATGATAAACAGGTACATGAAAAGGTACTCAACATCACTGATCATCAGAAAAGTGCAAATCAAAACTGCAATAAGATGACATCTCACCCCAGTTAAAATGGCTTACATCCAAAAAATAGGCAATAACAAATGTTAGTGAGGCTGTGGAGAAAAGGACACCTTCATACACTGTTGGTGGGAATGTAAATTAGTACAATCACTATGGAGAACCATTTGAAAATTCCTCAGAAAACTAAAAATAAAGCTACCATACGATCCAACAACCCCACTGTTGGGTATACACGCAAAAGAAAGAAAATTGATATATCAAAGAGATACCTGCACTCCCACGTTTGCTACAGCTCTGTCCACAATAGCCATGATTTGGAAGCAACCCAAATGTTTTTAAACAGACAAATGTATTAAGAAAACATAGTTCTTATACACAATGGATACACAATGGGTTACTATTCAACCACAAAAAAATAGAGAATGAATTCAGTCATTTGCAGCAACATGGATGGAACTGGAGGTCATTATGTTAAATGAATAAGCCAGGCACAGAAAGACAAACATCCATGTTGTCACTTATTTGTGGGATATAAAAATTAAAACGATTGTACTTACAAAGTTTGAGAGTAGAAGGATGGTTACTAGAGGCTGGGAAAGATAGTGGGGAGTGAGGGGTCTGAGGGGAAGAGACAAATAGTTAAAATGAATGAATAAGACCTAGTGTTTGATAGCACAACAGGGTGAATATAGTCAATAATAATGTAACTGTACATTTAAAAATAACTAAAAGACTATGATTAGTTTGTAACACAAAGGATATAGCTTGAGGAGTTGGATACCCCTATCTGCCATGATGTGATAATTACGCATTGCATGTCTGTATCACAACACCTCATGTACCCCATACTTATATATACTTACTATGTCCTCACAAAAATTAAAAATTAAAAATGGAAAATAAAAAAATTGGATCTAGAAAGTATGTACCTGTCAACAGGAAGGAACGTGCTATATGACAGTGGGTAAGTCTGAAATTGTGACTTGGCCTCCAAAGATATGAAAGGCAGCCAGCTCACAGCTCTGGACTCCTGTGACCTCATGGGCTGTGCACTCAGCTAATAGGTGGCTCATTTTGTGTGTGCCCAGAATGAAAAAGGCTGTGAGGAGCTGCATCTTCTCACTCATTTGTATCTGTATCAGCTTTTTATTCTTTATACTGTTTGTTGCTGGTTTGATATAAACTAAAGTTAGAGCATCCATGAATCAAATCTTGGTACAGGTTCACTAGTCTTTGGTCACAAAGCAGTCCGCTGCGGTCTGGCCAGCTCAGGCATGCTTCTTTTTTTTTTTTTTTTTTTTTTTTTGAGATGGAGTCCTGGAGTCTTGCTCTGCTGCCCAGGCTGGAGTGTAGTGGCACGATCTAGGCTCACTGCAGGCTCCGCCTCCCGGGTTCACGCCACTCTCCTGCCTCAGCCTCCCAAGTAACTGGGACTACAGGTGCCCACCACCACGCCCGGCTAATTTTTTTGTATTTTTTTTTTTTTTTTTTTTTTTTTTTTTTTTTTTTAGTAGAGATGGGGTTTCACTGTGTTAGCCAGGATGGTCTCAATTTCCTGACCTCGTGATCCGCCCTTCTTGGCCTCCCAAAGTGCTGGGATTACAGGCGTGAACCACTGCCCCCGGCCTCAGGCATGCTTCTTAAACACATTACACCAGGCCAGACAAAGGACACTAGTCATTTCAAAGGGATCTGACTTGCCTAATGTATTTGGAGAACGTATTGCGGTACAGAAACACACATTTCCATAATATCTATTGTTATTCCCTTAATGTCAACTATTAATTCTACAGATTGCAAGCATAACATGTTCTCTGTTGAAATTTGAAACACACAGAAACCCAAAAAGAAGAAAAAAATGAAGCCATATTCCCTCGAGGAAAAAAAGCATTGCATTTCATTCCAGTCATTTTTTTTTTTTCTATGTAGATAAATTTGATGTTTGTGTTTTCATGTGGTTTGATTAGGGTCATGGTGTAATACAGTAACCTAAAAGAATTTATTTATTAAAACTGTCAGCTGTCAGTTCAGTGCTATATTTGGTTCATCTTATAGACATCTCTCTCTCTCTGTCTCTCTCTTTTGTCTCTTGCTCTATCAGCAGCGAAGGCATTGATGTTGATTAAAGAGTGCCATTCCCAGGGCCAGATATGGACGGGATATATGCTATTTAATTTCATTAATTTCACTGGGGCGAAGAGAAGAATAAAGCTGGCTTTTGCATGCTGCTTCTGAGCAGTGCCAAAGACAAAACCATTAGGTGATCCTAATTCCAAATGTCAATTCTACTGGAGAAGACACTCCTAAATAAAATGTATGCAGAAAACCTCAATTACAAACATTTATTAAACTTAGCTCTCTGGTCCTAAGGGCAGGCCCTCATGAGACACAAATTTCCATCCTAAGCCACCTCACATTTAGCTACTGTTCATATGATCATAATTAGAATAAGTGTCTGTATATGTTTTTGAAAATATTTCCAAAAGGGGGTTGAAAATATTTCTATGCATTTTAAGCATTTTTCATCTTTTAAAAAATCTTATAAGTTCATGTATATGTAAATTCATTTAAAATGTCTAAAACCATATATACCAAATACTGATATGTCTAGGTGGTAGGATTGGCTATGATTTTTTCTAATTTTTTACACTTTTATGAATTTCATTTTTGTCTAAACTTTTGAAAATTAAACTAAGCATGAGTTACTTTTATCAGCAGAGAAAGCAGATACACTCTAGCTTATCAAAAAAAAAAAAAACAAAAAACAAAAACAAAAAGAAAAAACCTTTACAAGATTACATTAAACAAACCAGACCATCTTCCCTGGACATTATGCCCAGACACCCAAAAGCGGGAGGTGGAAGATGAGGGTGGTGATGACAATATAGGGAGGGCACACCCAGGCCTATCTGTATTGTGCAAGGCTTATTTGCCAACTCTCCCCTGTTCAGGATCAAGGGAAAATTACATGGCATTTTTCTTTCTGTATATGGCAGTAACATGAATACTATCTTATTTTCCAAGGCTCACTTCACTGATTTGTGTACCTTCCTTGCCTTAATAAATGGATCTTGAAAAGCTTTAATTAAAACTACAAAATAACTAGCTTCAGAGTAGTTATTGGTAATTTATTCTACATAAGCACAGCACAATAACAACCATTTGGGGCTCTCAAGAACATTATTCTGCCTTTTAATGTCAGTCACTTATTTTCATCCTCCTTGTCACTATCTCAGCCAAGGTCCTCATCTCTTCCTATCTAGGTCGTTGCAAGAGCTTCCTGTTTTCAATCTGTTTGGCATAACATTTCCAAATGAATCTTTCTAAAGCCCAGTGTTCATATAGATGGTGCTGATTAAAGACATTGACTGTGCTCCCATTACCTACAGAATGAAAACCAGACATCATTTGGGTGCTAGACTCATAAACTAACCCTAACCTGTTTTATTATTTTAATCCTCGGCTATTCCCCCATTCCATCCTGTCGCTCCAATCAGTCAGAGCTGCTCCCCTGAATGTATTAGATACTTTTATGCATCTACCCTTTGGCTTATGCAGTTTTTCCTTTACTTTATCACTCTGAAGTGCCTTTCTCTCAGTCTACGAGTTATCTGAGTACAGCCCTTGGAGACTGTCAAGGAGAGAAGCTTGGCATGTGCCCAGGAGATGCTGCTCAAAAAGAAAGGAGCCAATTATTTCAGGAGAGGAGCCAGTGAAAAGAAGGGCATTACTAGGAGGACACTCCAAAATCAATATTGGAAGAAGAAGGCTATTCTCAGCTTGCAGCTAAAGTGGGAGGATTAAGAACTCTGAGATTTGATAAAATGTCTTACCAAAGAAAGCAAATGTGAGAGTTTAATTGGTGGATGAAGAAAAAATTAAATGAGGTATCACTTTGTCATCAGAAAGGCCAGTTCAAGGGTATTGTTATAATATTACGTACCCTTTAGGGCTATCCCCTTCTTGTGGTTTGGTATCCTTTGCAGGGTTGGGGGATACTCACTGAACACCTTATCCTTTTAGGCCTAGTTTAATCCAATCACCTCTAGGCTGCTATGAAACTTTTCCAGATAACTTTAGCACACCGGTGTCATACCTCTCTCTGATATCACAGCACCTGTTATCTCTAGCCTTCATTTGGCAATGGATCATAAGATTGCCCTATGATTTTTTTTTGCATTTTGTACTCTCAACAACAACAACAAAAATATTTATTGCATGACCAGAAATATGTTCTGTTAATTCACTCTTCTCTTTAACTGGGCCTAAAATCTAAGCTAGCAGTTCTGTCTGTGAAACCATCTCTGAAACTGTCAAAAATTACCCCAAAGTGCTCATTCAGAAATAATTATATTGAATAAATTCCATAAAGAATATATATGCAGTTTGGAGATACATTCAAGAAAGCACATATTTCAGCTTGGATAATTTGGATATGAACAATAAAAATCAACTCTGACTTGCTTAAGCAGAAAATAATGTACTGCAAGAATATTTTGTAGTTCAAAATTCATGGGAAGGCTAAAGAAGATGACTCAGAAAAAAAAAGATAAAAACAAGGCTATAAAGATTCCAAGTAGCAGACCAGTTTCAGTGCCACCACTTTTTTCTTGTATTCACTCTGCTCAAGTTCTTAGTCTTGGGAGAGAAAAAAAAAATCAGGGTGGCCCCACCGGAGTCATTTTCTCTTCCACTCAACCTGCAGAGAGCAAGACATCTTGACTATACAAAAATGAGAAGTAATTTTCCCAGAGTAAATCTGGCACTCACCAAAAGGGGAATCATGGAAACTAGGCTTCCAAAGAAAGCACAACAGGAAGAACTGATGTAAATTATAGTCCAATCCATATATCTGTGAGGTTTTATAGATCAGAGTTCATTCTGGTGAGTGAATCCTATCATCAGTTTAGAAATAAAGCAGGTGGAATGAGAGCATAGGGCAAAGGGTTTATTTAAAATTGGAATACTATACTGAGACTTTAAGGCAGATGTAGGCAGCTCCATAGTATGGATATGACCTTTTGGGCAGAAGGCACAATCAAGTCCATTTTGAATGTGGAGTGGGCAGCTTGCCAGGTGAGGATGCCTTCAGGATCCAAGCCTCACTGTCTACTTAGATTCTCCTCTGAGGTCACATTGGTCATTATTCCCACTGGTTCACACTGAATGAGAGCTTTGTATGGGGAAGATAAGTGTTTTATAGTGCAGGTGGGAAAAAGACAAATTAACAAAATATGGCAATGCTGTAATTAACATAAATCCCTAATGCCCAGAGTTAGTGAAACCAAGTGGTATATGGGTTACATAGAAATGTACCCAAGATACAGGCACTGGGTGACATAAAGCTGCACAGTTATGCATCAGACATCTCTAAGCAAATGCTAAGTACTTAAAAATGGTTGTTTTTAAAATTCAGTGTCTGGATATACTAATAAATCTACAAAATATTTGCCAACTGATTTTACTTTGGGAAAAGAATAATACCTTAAGACTAAGAATAAATAAAGCAGAATTTGATCATATAAAGTTTTTAAAAAGAATAATTTATCTGCAGTATGTATTTCTCATGCTTGCATTATTTTTCACTGCTTCTATTATTTTAAAAGATAGTAAGTACGAAGCTTACTCTGCAAGAAAATTCTAATTATTCTACTTTTAGCAGTGGGGCCCAAAATTCTCATGTCTTCTTGGAGACAGAGAAAAGTTATTGAGAAAGTAAGATTATTTTAGAGTGAGGAGAGCTAGTCTCAGTATTTACATATTTTAAATAATAATTGTGGTTGCATATGCTGCTCAGAACTGAGCGAGATAGTTTATCTTACTAGTGAGTATAATAAACCTAGGCCAAAAAATTTAAGATTACTAGAACATGAAGTGAAGACCAAAAATATCAGTATTTTTTTCTTTGTAGGGGAAACAGAGTCAGAAAACAGTGAGCATTTCCTCAATTTCTTAAATAAACACAAGAAACAACAGGATAATAAATAAGTACCATTTTTATAAGTTAATATGGTACTTCAGTTAGGGAACAAACGTCATTAAACTGGTTGATCAGAAATCTTTAAATCCCTTATTAAATATCTGGAATTTGACTTCTAAAAATGATATTTGTACCTGTTAATTTATTGTTGTGGAGTGATTAAATGTGTATGAAATGATTTCACTTTGTGGAGCAAAGGGACTAAAGAATAAGACTAGGAAATTTTTATTTTTTATGATCCTCCAAGGATTAAATAGAAAGATGGATCCATATCTGTCTTTCCTTCCTACCAACTAGCTGTGATATAAAAGGAAATTTAAAAGTTGTGTTCTACTCAAAGTGAAGCTCACTATAGTCAGAGTACACTAAAGCAAAGTAAAAATACAAAGCAATTAAGACATCTGAACATTATGCCTTCTCCAAAACAACTACATTTAAATGTTTTATTCAGTACACACAGAATGTGTCCAATATCTTATACTTATTTCCCCTCCATAAAGGCAGCATTGGAGACCCAAGACAAAAACATTGGTAAAAACATTTTCACATATCCCACAATCACTGTTTAACATGGATATTGCCATCAGCAGACACTGAAGCAATTAAAACCAACTTAAACATGACCAGGAAGTGGTAGCCTTGGACTGAAGGGCACACTAAAGTGACTTAATTCCATCTGCAGACATTAAACCAATATGAAGGCTAGTAATTTTACTGACTCTCTATAGAGCACCTTCTACCACAGAAAAATAAGGGAAACATTATAAAGAAGTTTTGTAGTGATGGTTTCACAATAAAAAAATTATTTCTACTAAGAAGAATGTTCTTATAACAAATTCCCAGGGCAATGAACTAGGATATATATAATTCTACTTTATATTACTTTTAAGGGTGTATAAAAATTCTGTGTGTTTTGGGAGGGTGGCAAACAAATAAGTTAGAAGAAACTAAAATGTTAATGTAGCTTCCAAAGCTATTAATAATTTTGATTACTGACCTGAATTCCTGTTTCCTGGAAGTGTTTCCTAGAGACAACAGTCTCCCTGACTTCTTTCTCGCTGGTGGCTAGAGTCCTGCTTCATGCAAAGATTCCAAATCCTAGGCAGGGACTATCATTCAGCCTCAGTTGTCAGTACCTCTTGATATACTGTCTGATGATGTCAAGTTCCTGATAAAAGCAATGGGGAAGAAATATCTTTTAGATCATAGTGGAGCAATTAGCTTGATGAAATTGCTTTGGGGAAACTCAGTCTTATGTTATAGAGAAGTATATCAAGTATTTGCCTCCAATAAATCCTGAACCAGGATTATCTCAACTTGAAGACTTTCACTAACTGTAGAAAACACTGACCACAAAATGTAAAAGTACTAATGAATTTTGAAATTCCAGAAAGATTTGTATATGTATTTTTAAAAGGTTTTCAAGAAGCAAAACGATGTGAGAATTTTAAACAGTGAACAGTTAGTTCTTCCTAAGGGCCTTCTTACCACCTAACCAATTTTTCCCCACATGAGTAGCTGAATATTATTTAGTTTTGTGATGCAGCACCCTTCTTAATGAAGGGTTTCATTAGCTTTTCTTTATCTTTCACTAGATCCAGATTAAAGCTGTGTGAGGTTTCAGAATAACATTTCTAAGATGAAAGAACTTTAAAAGGAACTTACAAAATACCAGTGCTACCTTAACCAATAGAGACGAGTATATATTCAGCAGCTGGTGCACGCAGGGCACTGTTCCGGGTGCTGAACAAAACTCAAATAACGTCCGCCTGCCCAGAGCGTACATTCTAGTGGTCTGTATGCTGGGTGAGGAAACAAAAGCCATGTCCGAACACTTAAAAAGCTAAACAAATAAATGAACAAGATAATTTCAGATAGCAGGAAGTTCAAGGATGAAAGGAAGCCAGGGTGGTATAAGAAGAAATGACCGTAAGGAACAGGATAGGAGAGTGTTAAATTGGATTGGTTTGCTAGGGAAACACCTTGCTGAGGATGTCATATCTAATGTAAGGCTGAAATGACCAGAAAAATGAGTGGTTTCAAGACCCACACTCTGAGCATTGCAGACAAAAGGAACAGTATGTGCAAATCTCTTCAGATGGAAATGGACGCCACCTATTGGAGGAAAGGAAACCTGGTGTGAATGGGAGGAAATAAGATCAGAGGCAAGCAGGGACTAGATTGCGTGGGCTTTGATAAGGGGTTTGAGTTTTCTTCTAGATGTATTAAGCAGTGCAATGGCATACTTTAATTTACTTTTTTTAAATTTCAACTTTTATTTTGAATACAGGGGTACAAATGCAGGTTTCTTACATGGGTATATTGCATTCAAGTAGTGAGTGTAATACCCAATAGGTACTTTTTCAATCCACGCTCCCTTTCTCTCCAGTCTACTAGTCCACTTTGTCTATTGTTCCCATGTTTATATCCATGTGTGCTTAATGTTTAGGTCTAACTTATAAGTGAGAACATGCCTTATTTGGTTTTCTGTTCCCGCATTAATTTGCTTAGGATCGTGACCTCCAGCTCCATCCATGTTGCTTCAAAGGAAATGATTTTTATTATTTTTTATGGTTGCATGGCATTCCATGGTGTATATGTACCACATTTTCTTTATTCAATCCACCACCGATGACCCCCTAGGTTGATTCCATGTCTTTGCTATTATAAATAGTGTGGTGATGAACATGAGTGCATGTACTTATAATGATCTAATGATCTGTTTCCCTTTGGGTATATACTCAGCAATGGGATTTCTGAGTCGAATGGTAGCACACTGTTTTAAGTTCTTTGAGAGATATCCAAACTGCTTTTCATAGTGGCTGAACTAATTTACATTTCCACCAATAGTGTATAAGCATTCCGTTTTAGTGGTTGAGCTAATTTACATTCCCACCAATAGTGTATAAGCATTCCATTTTCTCCACAGACTCACCAGCATCTGTGGTTTTTTGACTTTTCATAATAGCCATTCTGACTGGTGTGAGATGGTATCTCACTGTGGTTTTGATTTGCATTTCTCTGATGATTAGTGATGATGAGCATTTTTTCATATGTTTGTTAGTCGCTTACATATCTTCTCTTGAGAAGTGTCTGTTCATCTACTTTGCCCACCTTTTAATGGGGTTAATTTTTGCCTGTTGATTGAATTAAGTTCCTTATAGATTCTGGATGTTAGACCTTGGTCTGATGCACAATTTGTGCCTATTTTCTACCCTTCTGTAGGTTGTTTGTTTATTTTGTTGGTAGTTTGTTTATTCTGTAGGTTTTTGTTTATTCCATTGGTAGTTTGTTTATTCTGTAAGTTGTTTGTTTATTCTGTTGGTAGTTTGTTTATTCTGTAAGTTGTTTGCTTATTCTGTAGGTTGTTTATTCTGTTGGTAGTTTGTTTATTCTGTAGGTTATTGTTTATTCTGTTGGTAGTTTGTTTATTCTGTAGGTAGTTTGTTTATTCTGTAAGTTGTTTGTTTATTCTGTAGGTAATTTGTTTATTCTGTAGGTTGTTTATTCTGTTGGTAGTTTGTTTATTCTGTAGGTTGTTTATTCTGTTGGTTGTTTATTCTGTAGGTAGTTTGTTTATTCTGTTGGTAGTTTGTTTATTCTGTAGGTTGTTTGTTTATTCTGTTGGTAGTTTGTTTATTCTGTAGGTTGTTGTTTATTCTGTTGGTAGTTTGTTTATTCTGTAGGTTGTTTGTTTATTCTGTTGGTAGTTTCTTTTGCTGTGCAGAAACTCTTTAATTAGGTCCCACTCAAGTTCTGTTTTTGTGCAATTGCTTTTGTAAACTTAATCATAACTTCTTCACCAAGGTTGATGTCAAGAAGGGTATTTTCTAGGTTTTCTTCTAAGATTTTTTATAATTTTAGTCTCACATTTAAATCTTCAAAGCTTATTGTGTTAATTTTTGTACATGGTGAAAGGTAAGTGTCCAGTTTCATTCTTCTGCATATGACTAGCCAGTTATCCCAGCACCATTTATTTAATAGAGAGTTTTCCCCCATGGCTCGTTCTCATTTTTGTTGGACCTTGTTGAGGATTACATGGTTGAAGGTGTGTTGCTTTATTTCTGAGTTTTATATTCTGTTCCATTGGTCTGTGTATCTGTTTGTCCAGTACCGTGCTGTTTTGATTACTTATGGTAGCCTTATAGTATAGTTTGAAGTTGGCTAGTGCGATGCCTCTGGCTTTGTTCTTTTTGCTTCGTATTACTTTGGCTAATTTGGCTCTTTTTTGGTTTCATATGAATTTTAGAACAGTTTTTCTCTAATTAGGTGAAGAATGACATTGGTAATTTGATAGGAATAACATTGAATCTTTAAATTTATTTGGGCAATATGGGCATTTTAACAATATTAATTTTTCCAATCCATGAGCATGGAACATTTTTCCATTTATTTGTGTCATCACTGATTTCTTCCAGCAGTGTTTTGTAGTTCTCCTTGTAGAGCTCTTTTACCTCCTTGGTTAGCTGTCTTCCCATGTATTTCATTTTCTTTGTGGCTATTATAAATGGGATTGTGTTCTTGATTTCACTCTCAGCCTGTGTGTTATTGGGGTATAGAAATGCTACTGATATTGATTTGGTATACTGAAACCCTACTAAAATCATTTATCAGTTCTAGTAGTCTTTTGTTAGAGTCTTTAGGGTTTTCTGCATATAGAATCATTTTCAGTAAAAAATATGGTTTTACATTTTTTCCCTATGGATGCCTTAATTTAAACTTTTAATGAATTATTCTGATTGCCAGCTGGAGTAGAAGCAGGACAAGTGTAGAAGCAGTGATTGAAATTAGGATGCTTTTGTCTAAGCAAGAGATGATAGGGATTTGGACTAGTATGTTAAAATAGAAGAAGACAGGGGTAATACGGCAGAGATGTTGAGACCAAAATTATATTTTGGAAATGAGTAAAATATCTATTTCATCAGCTTCCTTCAATACATTTCCATATTCAAACATTTTTTGAATGTCTACTAAGTTCCGGTTTTGTACTTGAGAGATACCACAGTGAAAAACAAAAAGTCTTATAAAACATATTTTAAAGTACATTGGAAAAAATAAATAATAGATCTAATATTTAAAAATGAAGCATAAAATATTTTCATTTGCTTTCTTTTAACAGTTTTTAAAATAAAGAATATACCTGCACCACAGGGGAAAAAAAATAAAAATATGCAAGAAAAAAACCCCAGAAATTAGAAATCATCAATAAATGTATGAAAGAAAACCACCGGTACTACTTTTCAACTAAAACTTCCCCATTTTTTCTCTTGCTTGTAACTAGTGTTTTTTTAATGATAATAAAGCCTGGAAAAAAAAGTATAGTTAGGAAATGTTGTCATGTGGTTGGAATTTAAAGGATTTGGTAATTATTTTATTAAGCAGTAGTTAAAGGATTATACCCCAGCCTTGGCCATGGTTGACTAGAAAACAAAGCCTGAGGCAATCACAAAAGTAACAAATGAGTGGGAAATGTGAGGTGGGTTGGGAAAGAGGCTAAACAAATTTAAGTGGTACACGATGAGCCTGGCCTGCTTCATGAAGAGGCACATCCATAAGGATATCTTTGGTCAGGCTATATAATAACACCATGCTTTGGAACTGTCCATAAGTGGAGGAAAAGGAGAGAAATCATCCTGCTGCTTCCTTCCCTCTTCCCTCCTCTCTCCCTCGGTAAACATTTTTCCATGGAAATTTAATACTTTGCCTCACTTTGGAACTGGGCCTACTGATGTTTTGGCAGCCTCAAAAGAGGCCAGATTTTGCCACTGTGGCCCCATTCTTCATAGGAGACCAGAAGTAGTGAGCAGAGCAAGAGATTTCTTGCAGTAGTATCAATGTTCCATTATCATTCTGTGTCAGAAGCAGCTGCAATAGCCTAAAGAAGCAAGCAGCTGAGGTTTCATGCCAAAGGGCACATGAGATGACTGTATGGGTCAATCAAACAATATAGTCCTGAAGTCAACTACTTTTAGCATTTTCTGACAAAACCTAAGGGTCTAGTGTTGTTTTTGAGTCAACTTGGATGTTTTATATATACAAAAAAAAAAAAAAATTTAAAGATGTTTCATCTCTAAGAAAAAAATGCTTTAAAATTTGAAAAATATGTATGTGTATGGCATGTATACATACAAATACACATACATATTCTATATAGAATATAAATATAATATATTCTTAAAAATCTGTAAATGGTCTAACTTTTTTTTTTCCTAAGAAGCAATTCTTAAAACAGTTTTCTCTTCCTCCCAGAGATAAGCTACACTTTGTCTTGTCAAAGGTGGAGTAGCCTGCCAGGATGAACAAACTTGGTCACATGACCTTCTCTCTTCCCCAGATCCCACCTGCCAGAGCTACCTCTGACCCACTTGATAGGCTTTCAATAATGACAGCAAGTGTCCAGCCAGCCTGAAGTTAACCAGGCATCCAGCCCATTGGACACGGGCCTGGAGGTTTTCGCACTCCCCAGCGAGCAAAGAATTGTCCAACTACTTTCTAGTTTAGCAATTTGTGTGCGAAGATTCATAGTCACTATTTAGATAGTGATTTGTGTGTATGTTTAGTTTGAGCTACATGATCTCACTTAAAATCCTTTCTAAACTTTAGTTTGAAGCCAATTTTTAATTTAGATTTTTTTCCTTCTCTCCTATCCAAAAGATGCATATTTAGATGGTCTTTGATTTTAAACTACAACTGTTTGGCCAGATTATTAATGGAAACTTATATGCTTTTAACTACTGCAGTGGGTCTCTCCAGAATTTGTCCATTGTATACTTCTAATTTCTATACTCAGTGAGAAGAAAACCAGTGTGATCCCAGGATAAACATTTCTGCTTATCCAATAATGGTGGGACAACTTTTGAAAGGACTGAAGTGCATGCCCTCAAAGTATCCTCTTATAAACTCTGCTTTTCTAACTTTTGGTAAGAATCAGAAAACAGACAAATTTGATGTTACAATTTCTAACAAGGGTCTAAAGTATAAGTATTCTGGGATCATGGTAAAGGGCAAATTCTTATGTTTCAATATCAAATGTGTGGATTGAAAGATTGACATATTTTTGTGAACAAGTGTACAATGTCTTAAGCAAAGCTCTTCATGGGAGGAGGATCTACGATATGACTTCCTCCCTCTAGACCCTTCTAACAGCCTTGCTACCAATTCATTCCTTTTCTCTTGAGTTGGAAATGAACATACAATTTTGTGTCAATTTCCAACTGACACCAACAGTGTCCCTAAGTATTTTAAAAATAAGGAGAATATTGAGACTTAAGGAAATAACTTCTGTTTTTAATAACACATCTTGTAAGAATCTGCCAGATTTGAATATTCTCATATCTAAATGAGAAATTTAATAATATTAAATCATATGTTATTATCATTAAATCCTGGACAAGAATCATTATTTTCTATTTTTAATTTAGAAATAAGATATTATCAACAATATAGAAACTACTTATACATTTTAAGAAAATTAGTGATAATTTCTGCCAGTGGAGAAAATTCTGGTACATATTTATCTCTGTTCAAAAGAAAAATTTAAGAAATTCTATGGTTAATTACATATGTAAACTTGAGTAGTCCAGGGGTGTCCACATTAAACATTATTTCTGGGTATTTCTGTGAGGTATTTCTGGATGAGATTAGCATTGAGTGTATAGACACAGTAAAGTACATTTCCCTCTCTAATGTGGTTGAGCAGCATCCAATCCTTTTGAGGGCCTGAACAGAACAAAAAGTGGAGAGAATGAGGAACTTGCCCATCTTTTCCTGCCTCAGTGCTTGAACTGTGACATTTCATCTTCTCCTGTGCTTGGACTGGGATTTACATCACTGGCTCCTTTGGTTCTCAAGCCTTCAGACTCAGGCAAAATTACACCACCAGCTTTCCTGGGTCTCCAACTTACAGATGGCAATTACAGGACTTCTCAGCCTCATCATCTCATAATAAATCAATCAATAATAGATAAATAGATATTTAAATACATAGATACAGATATAGCTTCTATTTCTCTGGAGAACCTTGACTAATCCAAACTCTAAATAAGGGAGACAGCAATAGGCATACATAGGCTGTAGTTATCAAAAGACACAACACAGAGGCATGGGAATAGCGTAATGTATGTAGGTCTCCATTTAAATCCCCTTTATTAGAACAATGTGCAGATTTCCCCCTCCTGTCAATGTTTATATCAATAGCTCAGAACTTCCCCTCTTCTGTAAAATTGCCGTAGGCCAATAGGAGCAACCTTGTCACCTGGAAATGCGTAGAAAGTCCATCCTGTTTCCGTAAGGGAGCATCTGATGTCTCAAAATCCAACTGGTGTTTGGTAAAAGAGTCTTCCCTGCTTCTAGGTAACCCAACTGTGATAATCAGGTTGGAGAATGGCATTTATATATAATTTCCTATTTTTTTTTTCCATTTTATAGCATGAGACTAGGGACTTACTAATTCAAACATCTTTATTGGGTCATTTAATTTCTTGGACCACTTTATAACCTCCTTGACAGGATTTCATCTATTTTGGCCCTTAATTTCCCAGAAATCTATTGTTAGGAACAGCAGAAGGAGAGTAGAAAGAGAGTACAACTATAAGTTCTGACACTTTCTAAAGCCAGGTTTTAATGGAAGAGCTATTTTAAAAATACAGTTAATATAGTTAAAACTAAGCTCTTAGCAGAAACTGAATTGAGATTTTGATCAACTCCTATGAAGGATTATGCATTATGAGATTGTTTTAATACCTGTGTTTGAATAATATATGGGCTAATGATTATTTATGTCTGAATTAATACACAAACATATATGCACTCACACGTATATTCAGTAAAGACTAAAGTTCTCAAGCAAAATATGCATGATCATTCTTAAATAAACATGTAAATTCCTCTTCCATAAATTTCTTAATTCCAACCAATGTAAATCCAGTCTTAAACATTCACCCTTTCAGTCATTCAGCAAGTCTTTTTGAGAGACTAGCATCAGTCAAACGTTGTAAAATGTACTAAGATATAATGTGAGCAATTCCCTTTCCTCACAGAGCCTACAGCCAGTCAATAATACAGCCTAGAAATGGCCAATACAACATGGAAGTGGTGAATGCTCTAAAGAAGGAAGTACCAGGAGAGCACAAAGGAGAGGCACTTAACTAGTACCTCGGTCTGAGCCTCCTGAAACCACTTAAGCAGAAACCAGAAGAGTGAAATAGGGGAGTGCTCAGATAGAAGAAAGGACAAGTGCTAAGGCCCACAGGTAGAGCGCTATTTGAAGAAGTGAAATTAGTTCAGATTGGGCAGAAGATAGAATGCAAAAGGAAGAAGTGATTCAGTGTGATGTTTAAATGCTAAATAGTCCATAGAAAAGTCTAAAGTCTTGAGTCAAAGGCAGAGTCTCTTGGAAGCAGACTCAGAAGTTGAGATTTTTCATATGGGATGTTTGTGGGGAGAGCTTCAAAGGTCTACGCCTGTGGGGGAGCAATGAAAGCCAACTGCCCAACTTCTCTCTGTGTGTGCAGAGGCAGAAATTTGGCTATAATATAGTTGCAACAAAGGATTCTGACAACTCCATGGAGAACTCTGATATTAGAGTGGACCTTCGAATTAGTTCCCAATAGGGATGGGGGCTAGAATTTTATACCCCAAGTGGTGCATGCATTGGACATAGGCTATATAGGCTATCCCCCAGGAAGGATGTGACCTTGGGCAAGCAGGGTCCTCTTCTGCTGAGGAAAAGCCCCAGGAAGGGACACAATTGAGAGCTCTTGACTCCAATACCACAATGAATGTTTGAGTTCCTATGGGTGAGGGTAGCGTCTAGGAAGTGCACCTCATCATAAACAAAGCATGTTAAAGATATATCTTCATAAATCAGGTTAGGACAATAAAGGCCTGGACTTTAGGCATGGGAGAGACACAACCTGTTTTATGTTTAGAAAGGTATTTCTTGCTGTAACAGAAAGTTACAGACTGGAGAGAACAGTCTCCAGCAACAGACTGGAGACAAGCATGACTAGAGGCAGACCAACTAACTGAAAGTTGATTGCAAAAATCCAGGCAACAGATTGTGGTGGCCTGCAGTGGGGTAGTGACAGGAAGAATGGAGAGTTTTAAATGGACCTGAAAGAAGTAGGAGGGGCAGAACTTAATGACTGAATGTAAAAAATTCAGACAGGGAGTAGTCTAAGTTGTATCCCAAATTTCTGGCTTTGGCACCTATGCTAGGAAACAAAGCAAGAGAAGCCGATTGTTTGCCATTGTATTTTTTTAAAGGTAGGAGGGAGTACAATTGTGTGAATGTTAAACTCAGCTCTGGAAATGTTGAATTTAAAGTAAGTTTAACAGAGACATATACTAAAAATCACACATAAGGGTCTAGAGCACAGGAAACTTATTTGAGCCAGAAATAGGAATTTGGAGACCATCAGCACATAGGTGGTAATTGTATCCAACAAAGTGATCAATATGTCCTAGAAGTTTATAAAGTGAGAAAAAATAGAAGGCCTAGGATAAAATCATAAAGGTTTCATTGTTTTTGTTTTTCAGTGATGCATTCATTAAATTCTCACTGTATGCTTTCAACTTGATTAAGGAGGACAGTGGAAAAGAAGAGTAGTATTTTCTGAACACCTTTGATGTGCCGAACACATTACCTCATTATCTTATTTTATAATCCCATGATTTTAGAATATCATCTTCATTTAACAGATAAGATGAAAAACTCATAAAATTTAAGCAAGTTCTACAAGCCGTAATACTATCAATTGGTAGAGCCAGAATCTCACTCCAGATATCTGTCTGAGTTTTCCTCTATCTAACTGAGTTTTCCTATGATTTGTCACTATATTATTGCTAAGTACAGATGATTTGGAATAAAGATTTTTATGAATTATGTTTCATAAAATCATAGCTTTATTTTGATTTCCATAATTTACTAAACTTTAAATATAAAAAAGTTGTACTGGAAACTAGAATCACATCTGCTTTGGGAAATAGAGTCTCCTATGTTCTTAAGCCTTAAAAATGTAGCATATAAATTTGTTTTTGTCAAGTGGAAAAACAGAATAAAAGGGCTTACTCTTTCATTAGCCACTTTGTAAAGGAAAGTTTGATTTATTCTGGGAAATTAAAAATGCATAGCAATTTGTATTCAGGACAAAATTACCTCACAACAAAAAGTGTATACACTATTAGCACTGATATTATTTATTCATGTGTAGCTAGAATTTCATCCCCATATAGGTCCCAGGCTTAAGAAAATGCCTGAAAGAGTTTCTCAGGGCTGTGAGAAATCAGGAATATGCAGAAACTTGCTATAGGCTTCCTTGCAGGGATTCTAAAAAAGAAAAACACACAAACCATCACTTCTATTGCTAGAGATGCAACAGTAATGCTTAATCAGTAGTCTGCTTAATCGGTAGTCTGAGCTGGTTTATATTTGCAAATGTTCTTTCTAACGCACTTTGATTCAGAGTTGGAGCTCAGTCTTCCTATTGAGGAACTGCGAAGAGATGGTAACCCAACCAGAGGGACTTTTTGGCTATGCTCAGAAGTGGGGTAACCATTCGTCAGCAGTTGTCCCTCTGCGGGTATGTCCTCCACATGGAAGATGGCACACATTCCTAAGGGAGCCATACTTTTACCAGTTTCAGTGGTGAGGCTTGAATACAACATTGGCTTTTATAAGGTCATTTAGGTCAAGTGTGGTTGTATCTGTGATACACTTTGGAACTGCTAAGCCTTGTGTTGTTATCAGTGTTAAATTATACATATTTCAGGAGTCCTTGCTATTCCCCACCAGGAACGGAGAGAAGATCTCCTTTTAAAATCTTCCTTTATCTCATTAAGTTTCTTTAGGAAGTTGGTTTTGACATTAAGATTTAACTAGGCTAGAAGCTGGTTTGTAGTCCTAGAAAAATTCTGCTACCTAACAAAAAAAATGATTCGAACTTTGCAGATTCTGTTTATTATTAACACGGTTTTCAAAAGGATATAAACATAAAAGGATTGTGTTTTCTTTTGAAAATGTAATATTATACACTTTTTACAATTTGAAGAGATTAAAATGCACTTAGGTTTTTGTCTCATTTATTTTTGTGCATGATTACACAGATTCACAGATGGGAAATGTATTCAAGGCCATACAAGAAAAAGTATTTCATGGTAAAAGTAGGATTATAAATCAAGTTTTAAAATCCCAAATTTAAAAATGATGTGGCACAACATCATTTTACTTTGTTTTATAATTTCCTGATAAATAATAAATATGAGATGCCAAATCGATGTGTATTAAGGGAAAAATGTTAAGCCTTATATTTAGAAATCTCGAGAACACACTGCAAGTTTATACTAAAACTAAAGTCTCATAGTTTTCTTAGGATGATGACGTGGCTTAATTTTTAAATATCATACATAAATTATTCCTCTAATGAACTTTTTCTTTTGTGTTCATTTCTTTTTTAAAAAAGTGTCCTCTGTCTTTGAAGATGCCAAATAAAATGCATGGACAGAAATTAATAGGCAATGGAACTTGATGAATATTCCTGGATAATATATTTATAATGAAAGCTTGGCAACTGTTCCTGAGATTAATCATGATAATACATAAATGCTTAACTCCAGCTAAACTGATCATTTCCTTCTTTCTGGAATACTCCTCTCCTTTTCTTTTTCTTTCAAGGAGGATTAACCAGTTCACTCTTTCCCTTTATTGTAAATTCTTCCCTGTGATGTCCCCACGTCCACTTTTCTATCCAAATCCCACTTTTCCCAAGAACATGTCTCAGTCCACCAAAGAAGGAGATGGTGTTATTCTCCTTTAAAATCTATTGTATTTTCTGTTTCTAGCACACAACACTGATCTTACAGTGTAATATTATCCATGTTATATATTCTCCAGACCTTAAATTATCCACAAAGATTGAGTAAAGTGCTTACTTCTAGAAGATGGGGGAGAAAGAGCAGAACTGGGTGGTCAGTGAATATTCCTTGCTCTTAGTTAGGGTTAGCAAGGACACAGCAGATGGCTAAGTACATCAGAAATAAGGATACTTGGGAAGCTCAATCAATCAGTCGATCACTGGCTAGCACATACACTGAAAGTGGGCTTTCTATATGAATAAGGAACACTTCCAACCTTCCTACCTTTCCTTTAACAGATAAATCATAAAACAAAGGAATTGTCTAAAAAAAAACTCAAAGAAAAAATTTCTAATCTAGTTGAATCTGAAGATTTACGTGGCTAAAAGTAGTACTCCTTTGGCTTCCTAGGGATAAAAATTCCTGTCTTTACGTGAGGGCAGCAAGAAGGTTAGAAGTGAACATTATTTGACCACCCATCATGTGCCAGTTACTAACATCTATTTTCCCAGTAAAGTTTACAACAGTTCTCTGAGGGAAATATCATTAGTCCCACTTTCCCTACAAAATTTGCCCTGAATGCTAAGGAACCAGGATTATAGAGAGAGTATGGTCAACGTGTGGTGTTATAAGTGGTATTTTTTTTCTGCTTTGTTCTATATAATGTTTGTGTTAAAAAATGGAATAACTTATGTGTTTTAAGCATTCATAAGTATAACATATCAAATGTCATTGTCTATTAAATAGAACAGAATTCATTAGGGCTCAAAATATCAAATGTCAAACCACTAATATGTTAAATTTAAAATGTTTTACATTACTAAAGAAAGATTGAGTGTTTTGGTGTGTTCTAGAAATATTTTTTCTTTAAAAGGAACACTAATTGAAGTCAAATTCCGTCTTCTTCTGTATTTGCTAAGTTAGCCAAGTGGGGCAATAGCAAAATTGGGGTTTCCTTCAACCTCTAAATCCTGTGAGTCATTGATTTATAATGTGCCTTAGTATTGGAATTAGAGGAAACTTTTTTCTACCTAATTAAGCCTGCTGACAGAGTAATTCCTGGTGTTTGCAAAATCTGCTTGCATTTGGAGCTCTATTGCCTGTCCTCTGAAAAGAGGGCAATGTCTTCACATATGAAGACTTTTGCAGCTGTTCGGCTAGTTGACTAATCACTTCTGAGATTTTCTTCCCCAAAATAAAAATCATCTGGGAACTAATTGTTACTCACAATAATATCAGAGCTTGGCATTTCTGAAGATCTGTTCATCACTAGATTTCACAAGTCTGAGCCCATCTTTGAAATCATGATCTTCACTTTCAAAATTCAAAGTGGGAGCCTGAGTGGTAACAGAGATTCTCTGTGGCAGGGTTGGGTTAGAAATTGATATTCTTCTTTCTTATGTTTCACCTCACATCCTTGTAGCACTGTACTGGGTTAGTGGGATGCTACAGTGTGAAATGTTGCATAGAGTGCTACATACAGGGTTCCACTACCTGGGATGAATCCTGGGCTCCATCTTAATAGGAGCATGCAATCAGGCAAGTGACTGCCTTACTCACCTGTCTTAGTCTCTTTATGTTGCTATAAAAGAATACCTGAGGGTGGGTAACTTATTTTTCAAAAGAGGTTTATTGGGCTCATGGTTCTGCTGGCTGTACAAGAAGCATGGTGCTGGCACCTGTTTCTGGTAAGGGCCTTGGGAAACTTCCACTCATGGTGGAAGGTGAAGGGGAGCCAGTGTGTGCAGAGATCACATAGTAAGAGAGAAAACAAGAGAGAGCAGAGGGTTCCAGGCTCTTTTTAACAATCAGCTCTCTCTGGGAATTGATAGCATGAGAACTCACTCATTACTGCAAGGATGGCACCAAGCCATTCACGAGGGATCCACCCATGACCCAAACACCTCCCATTAGGCCCCACCTCCAACACTGGGAATCAGATTTCAACATGAGATCTGGAGGGTCAAATATCCCAACCATAGCACCACCTCACATGGATTTGGTAAGAATCCAAGCTTCTAGAGGATCAAATAATCTTTCTAAAGTATTAGCCTACTTACACAAGTGTAAATTATGATTCACATTTATCTGCCATTAGCCCAACATTCTCATCAACTTCTTTTACAAGAATAAGAAGAGGAACGAGACGGGCGGATCACAAGGTCAGGAGATCGAGACCATCCTGTATAACCCGGTGAAACCCCGTCTCTACTAAAAAATACAAAAAACCAGCCGGGCGAGGTGGCGGGCGCCTGTAGTCCCAGCTACTCGGGAGGCTGAGGCAGGAGAATGGCGTGAACCCAGGAGGCGGAGCTTGCAGTGAGCTGAGATCCGGCCACTGCACTCCAGCCTGGGCGACAGAGCGAGACTCCGTCCAAAAAAAAAAAAAAAAAAAAAAGAAGAGGAAATCTCAGAATATATATTGTCACTATGAAGAACATGTTTAGAGGTTTTGCTAAGTGGAATACATTTAAAAATTTTTGTCATCCAGCTGTATCCACAAAAACAAATCTTGACTGTTGTTCATTTCAGTTATATTGATTTTTCATTTATTTGACTCTAGTCAAGAAATCCTATTTGTTGGTCAAGCCCTGCTGCCAACTAGCTTTGTAACCTCAAGCAAGTTATCTAATTTTTCCAGGTCTTTTCTTCAACTGAAAACCTGGGAGGTGGGCGGGGGGTGTGGGCTGGGAAGAGGGCATGAGAAAGAGATGAGGCCAAAAGAACAAACAGAAAAAGTTCCGTCTGGATTAAGCAGTGCAGAAAATACAATCTTAGTTCTCCACCTCTAGGAGAATTCTCACCTTGAGCAGAGAGCACTCCGCTGGTTTAGAGTTCTATGTACTCATAGATCTTAACACAAAAATGTAGGAGGGAGCTAAGACTTGCTATCTGAGTATAGCACTGCTAAAACTGAATTTGAAATTCTTACTAAAAATGCCTGAAGATTTTGCAGAAAAAATAAATAAAGGGTGACACAGGAGAAGTGTTTGTTGACTGCTTGAATTGCTGATACACTAATAACTGTACTGAGCACATTGAACAGAATGGAGGCCTATCATGGGCAAACATAAATTCCAAAAGTAAGTAAATAAATTAGAAGGGAACAGTCAGTAATCTAACTGTAAGATTTGGGAAAACTCATGTACACTCTTCCTCCATGTTTTTTCAAGGGAGCTGTGGGGTAAAGTCAAGAAATATGTTCAACACCTATTACAGGATTGCTATAGCAATAAAATAATAATGTCAGAGTTTTGAGAAACTAAAGCATCATACATAATATAGGACAAAAATATTGAATTTAAAGATATGTCATAAAGTCTAGTTGCCATTTCTATAATTTTTAGGGTATTTTATAAAATAGACTACCAACGTCTAGCTTCTCAAAAGAGAGGTAATTTTAAATTCTTATACATGGATTTAATAAAATAGGCAGATAATAGTCAAACTGGAGCTGCTACTATAACCAGATATAATTTTAAAAAATCAAGAAATTGCCTTCAATTGGATTTTTGAAGTATTGATGTTGCTTATTTTAAGAAAGAATTTTTTTCTGGAGTGAACTGAGTGTAAAGATAATTTTTAGATGATATTTTCAATGATAACCTGGTGATCTCTTACAAAGTGAAGCATCTTTTTATAGTACATATCATTATCCCTAGTATTTTCTATTCAATGAATTTATGCTTTCATGTATTTTACTTTCTTAAAATAAATAGGATTCATCTTCATTCCTATCAATAATTACAATTTTTAATGGCAGAGAACTATAGTTGAATGCATACTGTATTCTTGTAAGGCTCTGTTTTAGGTACTGAAAATTCAAAGATGAATAATCCACAATCTTTGCTTTCAAATAATTAGCTAATTACTTGAGATTGGTGATATATAAGCAAATATGTTTAACAAAGGATAAGCACATTAGAATTTTATTATTGTGCACAACAACATCCCAGTGAGCAAGAATCCTTTCCACTAAGATGGGGGTAGAGAAATCAGGAAAGGCAGTCTGAAAGAACTGGTTCTTAAACCTAATCAATAATAGGTATAATTGATACTTATTGGTGTATCAGTGTCCTTTGACTTTTGGGAAAGGACTGAGGATGGAATGGTGAAGCCAGGTCTTGGTGGAATGAGGGAAGATGAATGCCCTTGACAGAATGCAGCCTGGACATATTCATAGAGCCATGAAATAGCATAAAGATCTCTCATACCTGTAAGCAATTCAATGATGTAGGAACATTGGCCAAAATAAGTGGGTGTAAAAGTCAACTCTTGATCTGGTCTGAGAATTATCCACAGATCTAGAAGGGAGTTCCTGAGAAGGCTAACTATGCGGAGATTGACTAAAATTAAGATGTAGGAATCCCAGAAAAGAAACTACAGTGCATTTTTGCCAGCCATTTAGGCCTTTTAGGGCAGAATTAAAGATAATCTAATGCACTGGATAATTAACCAGGGCCTGTGTGTTCTGAGATCTCACTTGGGAAACCAACTTGGAAAAGAGAAAATGCTAGAAAGGACAAAAATTGAACACTTAGCCCTTCCTTCTTTCCAGTTGCCCGCCTCCCTGCATCCTCCCATCCACACTCATGTCCTGACCTAGATGATTCTCTTTTAATTTCAAAACTGAGAAGTTCTAGTGGTGGGTAGGTGTGTGCATAATGAAGTGAGGCAGTTGGTAAGGAGAACAGAAAATTTTGGGGGTGCTTCTTCCTGGACTAAGTAGAACACCTATTTTGTATATATCCCTGCAGGTTCAGAAGAGAATCCAAGATTGAAAAATGCAGAAAGGCAAAATTATGAATCTACAAAAACCCTGATTCATTAAACACTAGGTTAAATAACTCTTTTAAATGAAAGCAGTTTCTGGATTGCCTAGGGGTTCATCCTCAACACCAATTAACATTCTCTCTCTTGCTTTCTCTCTCTCTTTCTCTCTCTCTCTCCTTCCCTTCCTCCTTCTTGCTAGAAGTCTGATTCAAAGCAACAGATGTAGTGTAAAACAGCAACTGACACTCAAAACCCCAACATTGACCAGAGCTAGAGGACCTCATCCATGTTGACCACCCACCTTAGTCACCACATTAGCTGGCATGTCTGGTAAAACATCCACTTTGATCTTTTTATTATCAATATATTTAGATAGACAAACTGAACTTTGGATTGTGGAATCACTAAAGAACAGCTACTTTTCCTCGACTCTCTTATAAAATAGATCACTTGGAATAAGCAGATTCCTCAGACTGTTATTTCTAAGGACAGCATCCTCCTGAGCCTCATCCTTCTTAGTTCCAACATAGGGCACTAATGATAAACATACCTACTCCAGTGATGTAATGTAATTTTCAGACCACTTTGTGTGTTTCTATTGAACTGTAATCTATTTCTCCATTATTCTAGAATATCCTTCACCATTTATTTGGGGTTTATCTCAAAATATTCTGAAATTATCTTTTTCTAGAGCTTATTCTTTGTCCTCTCCATTCCCAATTTTCTTATAATATCAAGTCTCTTCCATTCAGTTCTCTCTCTCTCTCTCTGTGTGTGTGTGTGTGTGTGTTTGTGTCTCTCTCTCTGTCTCACACCCATACCCACACACACAATACTAAGTCCCCTGGAGAGAGTAAAACAAATTTATAATCACTACAGGCTGATTAATTGGGCTGTTAATATTGAGGCCGAAATTGTTATTTGCCTGCCACGTATCTTTCCCTCCTTCCTTATCAAGAGAATGAATTTGGTTTGAAACATCTATGAATCCAGTTTAAAAGCTATGTTTCTCCAGCCTCCTCCCTTGCTGCTATGAATAGTCATATAACAGTTCCAGACAATTAGATATATAGGAATATGTTTTCTAAGGATTTATGAGAACTTTTTAAAATTTATTTTTTGTTGAGAGAGAGGGTCTTGCTCTGTTGTCACGTAGGCTGGAGAGCAGTGGCATGATCATGGCTCACTGCATCCTTGAACTCCTGGGCACAAACAATTCTCCCACCTTAGCCTCCCAAGTAACTGGAACCACAGGCATGAACCACTATGCCTGGCTTTTTGTTGTTGTTGTTGTTAGAGATAGGAACTCTTTATGTTACCCAGGCTGGTCTCAAATTTCTGGGCTCAAGCCATCCTCCCACCTTGGCCTCCCAAAGTCCTGGGATTGTAGGTGTGAGCTACAATGACCAGCTTTCTTTCTTAATATAGACTCTACCCCTTTCTCCTTGTCCCTTCATATATCCTACCTGAAATACAGAAATGTTAGCTGGATATTAGCTGTATGCTACCATCAGAATGGGTTCAGAAATAATCCTTTTAAAGTTCATATTGATCATTCATGCTTCTCCTAGTATGGAGAACTGCTGCAATTTAGGATGCTTTGTTTAAAATGTAAAAGAGACTTGAATCCTAGATACTATGATGTAACAACTGGAAAATCTATACTGAAGTTTCTCTTGGCTCTGTGAGTAGAAGAAAAAGTATGTGATCTAATCTTAAGGTGAAAAATAGAATCAATCATAGCACCAACATAATGAAATTTACTCCCCCCTACAAATTAAATCCTCTCAGTTCTCTAATTTAATTTTTAAATGACAATTGGCTAAAACATAATATATGCTTTTAAATTGCTTCAACTGCAAAGATGAAAGGCAGGCAAAGACAGCTTGGTGACCACCAAAATTGATGTTTCCTTCTAGGAAGTGGCTGCCCAGTTAGGGGAATGTCTCAGCCTTCCATTGCATCTAGCGGGGCTATGTGACTGTTTCTCACCATTGAAATATGAACTAGTCATGTGTGTCACTTCTGGGCTGAAGAGGTAGGTGTAATCCTTCATGATGTCTTTTTCCATCATCAGCTGACTCTGAGTACCTAGAAGCAAGAGGTGCCACAAGACTGAAGAATCGCCCGAATCCATAAATGATCACATGGAAGGCCACCTGCCAACTGGGAACAACCACGTAGAATTTCTCTTGAGCAAGAAATACAATTTCATTGTACCAAGCCACCAAGATTTGGGAGTGTGTTTGTTGCTGAAACAAGGGTTATTCCAATTAATATAAAGGGCAAAAATAAAAATCTTGCATTTTAGTGGATTCAACATGAAAGGACTGAAAAAGCATGAATGTCATTCAGTGAGCTCACAAATAATTAAATAAGATTTTCCATAATTAGGTAAAAATAATAGAAACCAAATTAATTTATAAGAAAATGAAGAAAGTTAATCTTTTGTTCTATCTTGAGTTTGTGACTTACAAAATCTATACCTGCCAGTTACTGAGTATTTTTTAATGTTGCAGTTGCCAATTAGTCTGGATATAGTCTGATTTTCGACAAAGAATTGTCCATATTTATTTCTCTAAGAGGGTGAAATGAATACTATGTTCTATGAAGCTTTTTAGTGGAGTAGAGCCTAATTTAATATGCAACTGGTTTTGAACAGGATATTCCAAGGTGACGTCGATCTGGATTCAGAAGTCAACTATCTTCCATAGAAAAATTGGGTTTAATAGACACTAAGAAGACCATCATTTGTTCCTCTAAAATTACAGACCTGCTATTCCAGCCTGCCCATAAACATTCTCCAAGTCTAAAGTAAAGTTTTTGGATAGAGGGACTATGATGTTCTAGGACCTTTCAAATTATTTCTTGTGCCAATGTGAAGAACAGGCTCTGGTCTATAGAGGCATTCTTGAGACTGAATTGGGAGAACTTACAAAAACCTTCCATGGACCAGCCAGGGGGAGCCACATGCTATTCAGGGTAGCTGATTCCAGCAAGATAACAAGTGGAACCGAAAGGAAAATAAAACAAAACAAAAACAAACAAACAAACAAAAAAAACCTCATGAAAGGCTTCTTTTCTAAATTAGTGAGATACAATTTTGCTTAATAATTGAAGAGATTCCAAAGGTTGGAGCTTTAATTTGGTGCCTATCTATTCTCCCAGGCAGAATCTTTTCAGAAAAAAACTTCAGACAACCTTATTTTGTAGGGTAAATATGAGATGAAATAGGGCATGGGATTCTTTTCATTTTTCATTATGAAAAGTCTGTCTACAGTTTTCTCTTCGCATCTATCTCACTACAGTATAGTTATAAACCCATCTGTTTCCCAAGTAACATTCTATTCTAAAAGTAGGATATTTTTTCCATAGAAAGCTCAGATATAAAATGAGGAGACTTTTTGCTCTTTAGGAATACAAATCAGCTTAGACTAACTAAGCACACTGAAGTTTTAAAGATTTTACCAGTAACCAAAACCAGTAACCAAAATTTTTAAAGATTTTACCAGTAATCCATGTTAATGGAAAATGGATATGGGGGAAACACATCCTTTATCTTAAAAACAGAACCCCAACTGTATTTAGGGGTGGCAATGGGCTCAGCTAAAAACACAGTGATTCTAGATTCTCTTCCAGGAGGGAGTGGGCATTTTTCACAGTTGTGACCCATAGGCTATAAGTTAAAATCTCTAGGGGTTTGGGAAAGCTCTTGGAGAAAGCTAATTTAGCTGGTATATGTCTTACGCCTCTTGTTCTTCCTATCCTTCTCCCTGGCATGTAGTTAGGTTGCTGGAAGTGAGGCAGCCATCTCAAGACCATGAGGCAACAAATAGAAGGATGAAAGTCACAAGCTGAGGATGTTTGAGAGGAAGAAAAATGAGCTTAGGTCTCTGAGGACTGTGAAATCCTACCTTCAGACTAATGTCACTTAAGAAAAACAAACTTCTATTTTGGCTAAGCTAGTATATGTTTGATTATCTCTTATAAGCAGCCAAAGCTATACCAAGTTGAATCAATTAGAAGAATGTGCCAAAAAATTCTTTTAACCACTTCCAAACATGCATTTCAGAAGCATTCATTTACTTTGGCAATTATTAAACTGATATATATTAGTAAAACATTTTTATACACTTCTTAAAATGACTCCTCCAAATAACTCTACTAGGCCATACTGTATGCACTTCCCATACAGGGACACATTATGAATACTTTTCATCCCTCCATTTATTCATTCAGCAAACACTTATTGGAGGCCCAGGAAGCATTGTGCTAGGGGCAGAGATGCAAGAATGAAAAACACACACCTGATTACAAAAGGCTTAGTTTATTTGAAAAGAATAAGACAGAATATTTTTTAAAAACATTCTATTTTCCAGTTCTTTGTTTCCTGTGGGTTGTTTGTTTCACATACATTAACTCTCCAAGGGATAGAGAAGTCTAGCACCATAATCAACATTAATAAAATAAAAGGATATGAGCCAACAGCATGGTGTACATAGCTTAATGTTCAGAACAAAATTTTATCATTGAATATTTAATTAAATGTTGCACCAATGTGTTCATTACTATTGTGAGAAATAACTGAAGAAAGTTTCTCATTCCAATCAGTACAGAACTTGTTTTCCCAAAATCAGACTACTGCTAAAAGCAGATATTTAGTACTACTCCACTTTTTTTTCTGTCATTTGTATGATATTAAAAAATCACTGTACATCAAGCCTTTACTCCAGTATCAAAAGACAATTATTCATTGCAGTATGGGTGACAAAATAACAAGTCAGTGTCAGGAAAACCATTTTTCACTCACCTCTTCCTCTGTGTCAGGCATATCATCTAACTTCTTTCTACCTCAGTTTCCTTACGCGTTAAGTAATGGGTTTGAATTAGATCACTGTGTTCCCTCATAGACCTAAATTCTCTTATTTCCTCACTCTACTTAGTGTGATGCATTAGCAGATAGGCTTCCCAGCTAAGAGAAGAACATTAAGATTATTTTTAAATGATGCATGGTTCCTTCTCTATTTCTGTTACCTCAGGAATTACACATATTAGCCCACAACTCATATCAAGTCACAATTTTATATATAATTAAATAATATAATGTAATCTTATATTAATAATACCATATCACCATACTCAGAATCAGAATAGAAGACTGGTTTTATTATTTCCAGCTTTTCAAAGCATACCTTGCATTGCACACATTTGGGATAATTGAAAGAAAATTAGGTGGAGAGTACATTGTTTTACATTTGCTGTTTAAAGTATCCCCCAGATATCTAGGAGTAAGTCTAATGCAGATTATCTCAAAAGCACAGCGATCCTCTTGCTCCATCATAAGAAATTATTTTCAAAGTCTAAAAGAAGATTGATTACATGCAAAATCTGAAAGCTAAAATTAAGATCTTATTTTTCAATGTAGACAATAGAAGTAATTAATTAAGACATCTGACATTTATCTGCAACCCACCATAGGCGGATATCTGCTTATCTTATTACTTGCATAAGAATTTCAGAAGTTGAAATACATTAAACACAACCAGTTTAACCCATCGCATTCTGAATTTATATCCTATTACCTTGCTCACAAACAAGATATTTAAGGAACATAAACACCGTTTACAAATCCTTTAGTTATCATCCTGCAAAACAACTCATACCCCCAATAATTATCTCATTACATATACACATATTTCCCTCTACTCACCACAATGAGTTAAAGGTAGACAAAAGCCCTCGGTGATGGTCTTTGAGTTATTACTTTGCTTTACCAGTTCCTTCATTCTGGGTGTCGTGGTACAGGACTTTACTGATAGCAATTCACTCTTGTTAGGTTTACTGCAAACACTGAAAGAGGTGTCTTGCACTTGCTGGAAGACTTAGCTTTTATGCTTCTGGTCATTCTTCCCACAAAAAGAATGAGACCAGTTTCTGAGCTATTCTTAACTCTCCTTCCAAAATATTTCAAAAGAGGAAGACAAGAAAGACTTCATGATTTCCATGCAAACTCCCAGCCTGCCTGGCTGCCTGCTGCTGCCAATACTTCTTGCTCTTGCTGGTGATGACATTCAGAGAGCTCCCCAGCACTGGTGCTTCGTTATGTAAGGCTGTCTAGGTCAAGTGTAGGAGACACACTGCTGGCCTGTGGAAACTCATGGAACTGTTCCTCCAGATTAACACTTCAGGGGTTATGGAAGCTGGAGGAAGCTGAGCTTTTACTACATCTTTTGGGGGTAAATATTTTTGCATGTTTCAGCGGTTTATGTACTACAGTCTTGGCAGATGCCTGTCAGCCATGCTGAGAGTTGCAGGGAGAAATTACTGAGATTACAGTTTTGTCAGCATGCTTGAATAAGCATAGTAAGTCTTCCAGTAATCCTGGCTTTGAGACACTTAAGGAGAAAATAAATCATAAATTCAAATTTGCTTATCGGACATCCTCTGTAACCATCAAGGAATGAATGTTGATTTGATGTTTAAACTCTGAATACAATTTATTTGATTGGAGATGTTGTAGGAGAGCATTATTAGATGTGGATATTAGCTCAAAGATATTTACTGCAGTTCTTGTTATGTTGCCCTTGTCTCTGAATGCAAATTTGCTTCCCTTGTGAGTTATATGTATGCCTGTATGTGTCTTCTGTTGTGATTGTTTGTAATCGTATAAGAAAAAAACTGACAGTTAGGTGACTTCAACAAATAATGAATCCTGCCTACTTAGTTCCAAGGTGAATACTGCAGCAAAAGCGCCATTCAACACTAGCACTGAAGGAGGGTGGATTAACTGCATTGGCTCAAACTGTATTGTGTTTAGGAGACTTGAAGGGACGATTCCAGGTTTGATATGAACAGTTGTTCACTCTCTGGGTAAAAGTAGAAACAATATAGCACTGATTCTGTTTTAGACTCTCACACTCTGTCCTGCCTCAGCAATTAGTTAAAATAGCTGGCTCTTTATTGAATGCTGCAGAAAAGCCTGGAGAGGTAGCAGAGTAAGATTGCTGCAGCAGAGTGATATATTGGCCAGGAATTTTAATAAGATTTAACCAGATACGATAATACAACAGATGGCATCTAATCTAAAAGATAGATGGATATTTAAAAAGTTGAAGAAATAAGATTTAACCAGATACCATAATACAACAGATGGCATCTAATCTAAAAGATAGATGGATATTTAATAAGTTGAAGACAAATGCAGCACATTTGAGAGGGTTTATCTTCCTATGCGTCCTTGGCAAGCGAAGTTCAGTACCTTGGACAGGATGACATGAGTTAGTCTGCATAAACTGTCTACATGATCTCAAAGAGCAAAATGGAAAGTTAACTATGAATCATTTGTTTTGGTGTCTCTCAGTGATGACTGGCATGAAGCAGGTTACTTAGCACATACTTTCTAGGTAAACAGATAGATTTAAAGTATCTAAAATTTCTTGCATTTTAAAAATTAAATTAAAGGAATGAAAATGAGTGATAGAAAAATAAATTTCCTTGAATAATTTTCATTCTATAATTAACCATATTAACAGCAGCACATTGATTATTTATGATGAAAATATACCACTTAGAATTGTATGCTGTATTTAGTTGATTAAACATGTACATGCTTTCCCAAATAATTTAAAGAGACAATTATGGTCCCTCAGGGCCTGATTTTATATTACTGATGTCAATAGGCATTTTCCCTAGACATAGCTTGAGATAAGGGCCCCGTTAGACCAGGTTTTACTCAGTTTAGCATTTAGACTATTCCTCATAAGTTAAAAATGATGGATACATACTTAATTGTACTTATAATCTTTGAGTTTATGTATCTTTCAGATAACAATGTCAGTATTCAAATTGTCTGTAATTGATTTGCATTTAATATTGTTTCTATTGGCTATTGCCAAAAGGGATTCTTCTTTGTGGTAATCAACTTAAAATATATTATTTTTTTCATTTTAAAATGGGGAATTTGAATTAAATGAAGTTTAAATTAGTTTTGATCCTACCATATGTATTTTTGTATTCCTCTAAGTGGGAATTAGCATTATTAATTAATCTATGCTAAAGTGAGATTACATTTTTTGGTGAGATTATGTTGTTTGAATACTTATAATATTAAGCCAAAATTTACTAAGTACCTACTAAATTCTAGGACAGTGGTTTTCAAAGTGGGGTCTCCTAACCAGCAACATCAGTACTACCTGGGAACTTGCTAGGAATGCAGATTTTGGGGCCTCGCAACAGACTTACTGAGTCAGAAGCTCTGGGGATGTGTCCTGGCAATCTGTGTTTGTATAAGCCTTTCCTCCAGGTGATTGTGAGGCGTGCTAAAGTCTGAGAACCACTGGTGCTGGAAAGTAAATTGGTTAAATATTATAAAAATGGTTTTTACTATATATAGTTAAATACATAGTCATTAAGTTTTCTATGTTCATCTTTGTCTAGATAGCCTACTGTAAGCAGTACTATGTTTTTAATATTTATGCAATTATTTAGTATATCTTAAGTCTAAATATGTCCATAAGAAGGTCTATTTTCCAACAGTTCCATTTTAGAACTTCAGCTCTTAGAAGTTAAATAGTCTAATGGGAAAAATACTAGAGGCCTTATCTGTTTGCTCACTGTGTGATTTGGCACACATTGCTGACCCTCTTTTATGTTCAGCTTCTCATTTATTAAGATGGGAGGTTGGCTTACATCAGGGTTTCTCAACTCAGTACTATTGACATTTGGGTCAGATATTCTTCGCTGTGGGGTCTGTCCTGGGCATTGTGGAATTTTGAGCAGGATCCTTGCCTCTACACACAAAGTGCCCATAGAAACCCTCAGTTGTGATGATCAAAGATATTTCCAGACATTGATACCTTTCTCTCAAAAGCAAAACTGACCTCCTCCTCATTTGAGAACCACTGACCTAGATTAGCTCACCTATGAAAAGTTCCATCATCATAAATAATACAACAAACATACCATTTATCCTTTTGGAAGTAGGTAGGTTAAAACTTATAAATAAATGAAGATATGTTTTACGTGTATAACTCAGGTATAAGGTGGGACCTGTTTGCCCCCTTGAAGATCTAGGTGATGATCTATTGGTAGATATCTATTGGTGGATATCTTGCTCAGATGTCTACCAATACCACAGTCAGTGGAAGTCCAAAACCTTCTGCAACTTCTCAGTGACTTAAAGTCTTACATCATCCTCTGTGTCTTGGCATCTTGGTTTCATGTATACTCTCAAGTGACCCTGTGTCTGTCACTAGTTTTTAACAGAGACTTACCTACACCAATCACCTTTTCAATTTAATAAATGCTAGTAAAGATGTGGTCTTCTATTGCCTTTTCTCCCTTCCCCATCCCATCTCTGCTCCTCATCCCCACTCTGAGAGATCTGAACACTCCAAATTTTTCTCTTCTTAGTATGGAAAGCAGTCCATCTCTCCACAGCTCTTATATCCAGATGTAGATGTCCAAACTCATCAAAGAGTTTAGAAGATAAAGGGCCTTCAGTTTAGAACCATTCACCATACATAGAAGGCAGTTGGGGTCATATTGTATAATCAAAAAGTTATAAAACCATAGGCTGTTGGAAGGAATATTGAATTAAAGTTCATTTTCATGTCTTTAGCCTTAAAATTACAAATGTTACAAGCTAGAGTCTCAGAATTTTAAATTATACCTTTCCATGAATTTTTACCTAAACCACTTGGCAATTTAGTATGACATTTTCTGGACCTGATATGTGCAATAGAAGTAGACAAACCTCACACACATGCATGCACGCCTACACACACACATACACACACACACACACACACAAAATTTTTTCCCAACAGTTAAAGATTCTTTTCAATATACTATTCTACAATTCAAATTAGGTGTTATTCTGAGATATATATGGATTAAGGAACCTAATATAAGATGTAGGTAGCTATATTTCTGCTAAAATAATAATACCTCATACTTGAATGACTATATCTGTATTTTCAAGTAATTTAAAAAACATGATCCTGGCCGGGCGTGATGGCTCATGCCTGTAATCCCAGCACTTTGGGAGGCTGAGGCGGGCAGATCAGGAGGTCAGGAGATCGAGACCATCCTGGCTAACATGGTAAAATCCCGTCTCTACTAAAAATACAAAAAAATTAGCCTGGCATGGTGGCAGGCACCTGTGGTCCCAGCTACTTGGGAGGCTGAGGCAGGAGAATGGTGTGAACCCCAGAGGCGGAGCTTGCAGTGAGCCTAGATCGCGCCACTGCACTCCAGCCTGGGCGACAGGGCGAGACTCCATCTCAAAAAAAAAAAATTACTTAGGCCGGCGCGGTGGCTCACGACTGTAATCCCAGCACTTTGGGAGGCCAAGGCTGGCGGATCATGAGGTCAGGAGTTTGAGACCAGCCTGACCAACATGGTGAAACCCCATCTCTACTAAAAAATACAAAAATTAGCTAGGCATGGTGGTGCGCGCTTGTAGTCCCAGCTATTCAGGAGGCTGAGACAGGAGAATCGTGTGAACCCGGGAGGCGGAGGTTGCAGTTAGCCGAGATCGCGCCACCGCACTCAAGCCTGGGCGACAGAGCGAGACTCTGTCTCAAAAAAACAAAAACCATGATCCTTTCTGAGACTCGTAGCAACTCTAAGAGACAGGCCCCATTATCTCTGTCATTTTGCAGTAACAAAATAAAGGCTCAAGGTCTCCAAATGCCAAATTCACTTCTTGTTCCACTATCCTACAAAGCAAAACTCAATAGTTCATGTAGTTTGAACACATTGGTGAGTATAATTTCTAAGTGATTTTTTATAAAGACCTGTCTCAAGAGTCTTCATGCTCTAAGACCTTCAGAGATATTAGCAATGCTTTGCTTTATTCCTAGGATTAATGCATTTACCTGGCTTATACATTTATTCGTATGATATGCTTAATTAATTTTCCTGTATATGTATTACAGAATGATTTTAACACACTATTATACTAGTCATAGTCACATGCATTCCATCACTTAGTGCCCTCAAAAAACTCCATGGGAATAGGATTATTTCCCTCTTAAGAGGGAATAATTCAAACAGAAGATTGAATTAAATTTACCTATACTTGAGCTTTATCAGAAGTACTACACTGATGACCCAGCCAACTTCTCTGTTTTCATCAACAAAAATGCAGAACATAGCAACACACCATCTCTTTTCACTGGTACCCTCTAGTGCTTGACATATAGAGAGTGTCAGTAACTTTTATTGAAGAAATACTGAAATGTTGGTATTGCTGTGTAGTTCCTTTACATTTTGGACTTTACCTAACATTATCTACCCTAGTTAATTAAGTAGCGACTTGCAAATGAGGCCTAGAAGAACCGAAGAACAAATTTTAAAAAGAACTCTCTGCAACTCGCAACTGCTAATGCTACTTTCTTTGTTTCACTTTATTTCACTTGGGAAAATCTCTTTGGGTTTGATACAGAGATGTTTTCAGACTTTGAACCTGAAAAATTGTTCCCAACATCAAATACCAATTCCTCCTTTAAAATACAATGTCACAAACTTGGATCACAAAGTCACTTCCCTCTTTAATCTTAAAGCGAATACCCAAGGTGAACGTGAATGATCTTTTATTCCAATTTAGAATATTATTTTAGAAAATAATTATTCAAAGTTTTTTGAGAAACCTCAATATAAAGCCAAACAAATTTTTACAAAAGTAAAATAAATTCTTTGTCAACTCAGAGCCTGAATTAGATGATTCCTCAGACTTTTTTCTAATTATAATATTCTATGTAAAGGAGTTTAGCTTGGCAATATCGTCATCCAAACATCAACCAAATCCAAGATGATTAGATTTAATAGAGCCATTTTGGAGATGCATTGATTATTGAGGATAAGTAAAGGTCTCAATGTTTTTGTTTTCCTCATTTACCCCGAAATACATCATCGGTCACACATGTCTCAGGATCTGGAATTTGTTTGATAAAAATGCTGAGTTCTGAAAAAATTAATCTTTCTTGTTTTGTTTCAAATGAAATTATAGCTCTCTGATAAAGTGGCATTCTCTTTTTATTTCTGTTTTATATTCAACGAGTGTATCAGTCTGTTTTCATGCTGGTCATAAAGACATACCCAAGATTGGGTAATTTATAACGGAAAGAGATTTCATGGACTAACAGTTCCACATGATTGGGGAGGCCTCATAATCATGGCAGAAGGCAAAGGAAAAGCAAGGACATGCCTTACATGGCTGCAGGCAAGAGAGCTTGTGCAGGAGAACTCCCATTTATAAAACCAACAGATCTCGTGAGACTTATTTACTACCACTAGAACAGTATGGGGAAAACTGCCCCCATGATTCAAGTATCTCCACCTGGGCCTCACCCTTGACACATGGTGATTGTTATAATTCAAGGTGAGATTTGGGTGGGGACACAGCCAAACCATATCAGCAAGTGAGACAGTGAAATTGGATTCTAATAGTTGTCAATGTTCTGTTGGAATTATTTTATTCAGAGCTGTAAGGCAAGTACAACAGGTACCAACCTTCCATATGAAATTTCCTAAAGAATATTATTGTTATCTCATACTGGGAGAAGGGAAAGTAGCAGTGATAGAGGGTTTTGATTTCAAATGTACAGTTTCTAGTAAAAGCATTACAATTAACTTTATATTAGTAAGCACAACCAGAAACATAAAAATAAAAAAGTTTTGGGTTTGGCCTCCAGATTTACCAAATGTTGCTTCCTAACAAGTAGCCAACCTTCCCACACCCGCACTTACTTTGTCTAAATTGAGTTTTAGGAGAAAATAAGCCAATTATAAAGACACAACTATTATCAGTCAATGCCCTGACAAGAAATAGATGGCTCATCCAAACTTGTGGGAATAAAAACAAACTATTTGGTTTTATCTTCTCAATACCATATTCTCATGGATTCCTTGAGAATGCGGTTCCAGTTTCCCTCTTTAGCAGGTATGCCAGGACCTTCTGATCTGGCTGTCTGCCTACCTCTCCAGACTCTAGCCACTTCCACAGACCCAACTTTACATATGTCCTACATGATATCTCCTCTTCTTAGAATGCACTTCCTCTTTCTCCTCCACCCTCTTTGTGTGTCTACTCATAAATGCCTCAGAGAAATTCCTGGATAAATTTAAGACAGCCTAGATTCTACTTCCCAGTCAACAAAGAAAAATGTTTGATAATTTCTAGTGTTGGAAACAGATGCCTTATGCTGTTCTGGAATATAAAATGGTGCCACACCTTTGGAGGGAAATCTATTGATGTCTACTAGGTTAAAAGGCATATACCCTTCCACCTGACATAACCATTTCCTGAGACTAGATCTTAAAGGAAAACTTGCAAAAGTGGGAAATGCAATTGTACAGAAATGTCTACATCAGCATTGTTTGAAATAGCAAAAAAAACACAAAAACACAAAAAAACAAAACAAAAAAAAAAAACAAAGAGAAAGAAATAAAGAAAATAACGTCTAAGTGTTTATCATCTGAGAACTGATTAAATAAACTTTGGTGTATCCATCTATATACAGAACAAAATATTTTAAGCAATAATAAGTGAACTAATTAGAGACAAATTATGTAATTAAACTAGGTTTACAGTCATATATATTGTGTGATGTTTTTCTTTCCTTTTTAAAAAATATTTGTAGAGATGGGTTCTCAGCAAGTTGCCCAGGCTGGTCTTGAACTACTGGCCCCAAGCAATCCTCCCACCTCAGCCTCCCAAATTGTTGGGATTACAAGCGTGAACCACCATGCCTGGTGTCTGGTACAAAGTTATTTCAAAAAAAGAAAAATGTAAAACATGTATATTTTGGATGCTTGGATATACACAAGAATTTTAGAGAAGATTTAAAAAAAAAAATAACAGTGATTGCCACTGCAGACTGTGCCTGAGGGAAGAGAAACTGAAAAGTTAATTTTTATTTAAAGAGCCACTCAAGTCAATTGACATTAGAAATGTGACTTAGAAGAGTAGATTGGGTGTTTGCTTGGTGTATCTAAATAGTATGTACAAGCAGGGCTGCAAAGGGGAATGGGATCACCCAGGGACTGGTGAGCAGGGCAGAGTGACTGATTTACATGTTCAAGGTGCAGAAGGAAGTGAGTAGGCTTTAAGAGCTGAGGCCAGATGTGACAGTCAGGGCTTCTCAAATACCAATAAGCATGGAATCACCTGGGGAAATCTTGTTAAAATGCACATTCTTATTTAGAAGGTCTGGGTGGAGCCAAAGAGACCACATTTTCAACAAGCTCCCAAGAGGTGGGGATGCTGCCAGTCTGTGGCCACACTTTGAGAAGCAAGGCTTTAAAAATCAGAAAGTATCACGGTTTTGTGTGGTCCATGTCTTCACAAACATCAAGCAGAACCAAAAAGCCCTTGTTTTTAGAAAATGAACTGAGAAAAAAAAAAAAACACCTAATTAAATATAATATTTGCAACATGAAGCTTCCACCAAAGGAATCTTACTGTCAAGTGTTCACGATCAGCAGTTCTGCTTTGTTAGCTTTTTCATTTCTAACAAATTTAGACTTCTGGAGTCTGAAGCTTTGCCAGACTGAGGCATGCTTCTCCCCTCACTGCTCCTGGGTTTAGCGTATTTGTTAACTTGGTGAGAGTACTTCCAAACGTAGTTATGTTCTTTCACTTGCTATGGAAGATTGAAGAATCTGAGGCAAGTAAGAAGGAAGATCTCCATTTGCCTCCCTCCCACCCTGCCACATGCTGCCCCCTGACATGTTTGACAAGAATGCAGGCTATAGACTTATCATACACCTAAAACTATCTTGGGTCAGTTACATGTAGAAATGTCCATCCCCCATTATGTCCTTACATGAGCTTAATGCAATCTAATCCTGACCAGTAAAGAAAGACTATTGTCTTCTGTTTGTTTGCCTGTGAACTTGAATTGCAGAGACTTTCCACCGTAATTTTAATAATGTGACATCGTGGAGAGTTTTAGTATGGCCTTATGGTAAGATTAGGTACTTTGGAGATAGACTGCTGGTTTCAGAATCACACTTAGTCACTTTGTTACTGTGTGATCTTGGCCAAGATGCTCAACTACTCTGAGCCTCAGTTGCCTCATTTATAAATTCATGAAGATAACACAATAATAGTAATTATCTTATGAGACTGTTGTGAGGTTTGAAGGTCCCAAAATACATTAAGTCCTCAATAAAATTAACAATTATTATTTTTCTAAAATTATTCTTAGAATTGATCTAAAAATAGTACCGCTTGAATATCAATATATTTATTCCTGAGTATCTACCTGCTGATTTGGCTGTGCCCCACTCAAATCTCTCCTTGAATTGTAGCTCCCACAATTCCCATGTGTTGTGGGAGGGACCTGGTGAGAGATAACTGAATCATGGGAGCGGTTTTCCCCATACTGTTCTTGTGGTGGTGTATAAGTCTCACGAGACGGTTTTATAAGGGGTTTCCCCTTTCACTTGGTTCTCATTCTCTCTTGCCTGCCGCCACGTAAGATGTGCCTTTCACCTTCTGCCATGATTACCCAGTCTCAGGTATGTCTTTACCAGTAGCTTAAAAATGAACTAATACACTGGGCAATTTACAAAAGAAAAGCAAGTTTCTTGGACTCATAGTTCCACATGGCTGGGGAGGTCTCACAATCATGCTAGAGGCAAGGAGGAGCAAGTCACATCTCATATGGGTGGCAGCAGACAAAAAGAGAGTTTTGGCAGGCAAACTCCCATTGTTAAAGCCATCAGATCTTGTGAGACTAATTCACTATCATGAGAACAGCACAGGAAAAACGCACCCCCATTATTCAAATACCTCCCACTGGGTTACTCCCATGACACATGGGAATGGTGGGACTTACAATTCAAGATGAGATATGGGTGGGGACACAGCCAAACCATATCATTCCATCCCTGGCCCCACCCAAATCTCATGTCTTTACATTTCAAAACCAATCTTGCCTTCCCAACAGTCCTCCAAAGTCTTAACTCATTTCAGCATTAACTGAAAAGTCCACAGTCCAAAGTCTCAAGGCAAGTCCCTTCTGCCTATGAGGCTATAAAATCAATAGCAAGTTAGTTACTTCCTAGATACAATGGGAGTACAGGCATTGGGCAAATACAGCCATTCAAAATGGGAGAAATTGGTCAAAACAGAGGAGCTACAGGCCCTACGCAAGTCTGAAATCCATCAGGGCAGTCAAATCTTTAAGCTCCAAAATGATCTTTGACTCCATGTCTCATATCCAGGTCACGCTGATGCAAGAGATGGGTTCCCATGGTCTTGGGAAGCTCCACACCTGTTGCTTTGCAGGGTACAGACTCCCCGCTGGCTGCTTTCAAGGGCTGGCATTGAGTGTGGCTTTTCCAGGAACACAGTGCAAGTTGTCAGTGGATCTACAATTCTGGGGTCTAGAGGATGGTGGCCCTCTTCTCACAGCTCCACCAAGTGGTGCACTAGTAGGTACTCTGTGTGGGGGCTTCCACCCACATTTCCCTTCCATACTGCCCTAGCAGAGGTTCTCCATGAGGGCCCCATGTCTGCAGCAAACTTTTGCTTGGGCATCTAGGCATTTCCATACATCTTCTGAAATCTAGTCAGAGGTTCTCAAACCCCAATTTTTGATTCTGTGCACTTGCCGTCTCAACACCACGTGGAAGCTGCCAAGGCTTGAGGCTTGCACCCTCTGAAGCCATGACCCAAGCTCTATATTGGCCCCTTTCAGCCACAGCTGGAGTGGCTGAGGAATAGGGCACAAAAGTCCCTAGGCTGCACACAGCATGGGAACCCTGGCCCTGGCCCATGAAACCACATTTTCGTCCTAGGCCTCCAGGCTTGTGATGGGAGGGGTTGCTATGAAGACCTCTGAATGCCCTGGAGACATTTTCCTCATTCTCTTGGGGATTAATATTCAGATCTTCATTCCTTATGCAAATGTCTACAGCTAGCTTGAATTTCTCCTCAGAAAATGGGGTTTTATTTTCTATTGCATTATCAGGCTGCAAAGTTTCCAAACTTTTAGGTTCTGTTTCCCTTTTAAAATTGAATGCTTTTAATAGCACGCAAGTCACCCCTTGAATGCTTTGCTGCTTAGAAATTTCTTTCACTAGATACCCTAAATCATCTTTCTCAAGTTCAAAGTTCCACAAATGTCTAGGGCAGGGACAAAATGCCACCAGTCTCTTTGCTAAAATATAACAAGAGTCACCTTTGCTCTAATTCCCAACAAGTTACTTATTTCGATCTGAGACTATCTCAGCCTGGATTTCATTGTCCATATCATTATCAGCATTTTGGTCAAAGCCATTCAACAAGTGTCTAGGGAGTTCCAAACTTTCCCACATTTTCCTATCTTCTTCTGAGCCCTGCAAACTGTTCCAACCTCTGCCTGTTACCCAGTTCCAAAGTGGCTTCCACATTTTCAGGAATCTTTGTAGCAGTGCCCCACTCCCAGTACACTGCCTGTCTTGGGCTGCATTCAGAGTCAATGGATAAAGGCCCCCAAGTTACTCAATCCATGGAAAGTGGACTTTGAAAGTCTTTCCCTCTACTTGTCCGTTATTCCACTTCTAACCCACATTTTATTACTCCCAACACTCTCTTCCCTGGTCTGCATTCCTTGGAGTCCAGTGCTCCCGCTAGTAGCCCTTCTTCCAGGGTTCCAGCATTTGTTGGGCTCTGGGAATGTTTTAGCAGTGCCCCACTCCCAGTACCAATTCAAGCTGCTGATAATGACATACACGAGACATGACAATTTACAAAAGAAAGAGGTTTATTGAATTTACAGTTCCAAAATGCTGGGGAGGCCTCACAATCACAATAGAAGGCAACGAGGAGCAAGTCACATCTCACGTGGATGGCAGCAGGCAAAAAGACAGCTATGTCAGCAAAATCCCATTTTTAAAGCCATCATATCTGGTGAGACTTACTCACTATCATGAGAACAGCACAGGAAAGACTTGCCACCATGATTCAATTACCTCCCACCAGGTTCCTCCTATGACACATGGGAATTGCGGGAGTTACAATTCAAGATGAGATCTGAGTGGGGACACAGCCAAACCCTATCATATACTACCGTATACTAGGCACTGTACTAAGGGTTAGAGTACTAAATAGGATCTTTTATCATAAAGAGTTTTGTTTATCTCTGTAAAATATTTTAAACACATGTGTTTTGCTTTTTAAGCAAATAAAAAGATATGCTTTTAGAGATAAGATGAGACACATCGTTATTTTCCCCAGTTCCCACCAACCCTTCACATCTGCTAACCCGGAAAAAACATTCCCAGATGGCTTTGAATGCAGCCCAAGACAGACATTAGCAGAAATTTGGAGAGTCTCCCCCACCACACCTCCCTTCCTAGCTTAAAAAAACAGCTACATTCCTCTTTAGCTAAGCTTCTTGGTCGAGTCTTCTAAAGCTCTAACTCTCATTGGAATCTGGTGCCACTCTTTCACTCTTGCCTGGAATGGCATTGGCTCTCTCTATTGCTAGTTCCTGGGCACTCATCAACCATCTTAACCCACTTGGTCAATAGTTTCTCCATAATTGTTTTTATTTTAACCATTTTGAATGTACCATCTACTTTCTGCTAGGAACCTGACTGTATCTGAGGTATAATTTTAAAGCAATAGATGGTTCATAGAAGGGTAACTCTGTTTGTGATGTGAGAGGAGACCTAGGGCAGATGGAGATACATATAAAGCTACTGCTGTCCTAGAGAACAGAGAGACAAGAAAAGGGGAGATAGAACACTCATTAACAGTTGTGTGTGTGTTGCACAACATAACATATATATATATATATGCATATGTATGATATGTAATCTTAGAAACAACTACCATGTGAAGTAGAGCAAATGATCACTGAGTTTCATCCTTGCTAAGTGCATGGGAAAATCCACATTCTATATTTGCTTAGTTGCAGAAAGAATGAGGGAAGCAGAAACATCAAGGGCCACATCCTCTATGTGTCAATTAAAGGGGTGTAGACTCAGAAGGTGTCCTTACCTACTTTATTTAGCCTGCTCTTCTCCACAAAGATGAGGGATACAGGTGACTTTGATGTCATGACAGCAACCAGAATGTAAAAGAGACTTTCAAAACGACCTAGCGGAATATAGAAACAAAGACTTTAGTCTCTGAGCTTCCTTATGTATCAAGTGTCATAGAAAATGTTGAGACCAAGTGGTTCTGTCATTTCAACAACCCATAACGAGCAGAGGAATCTGTTTGCCTTTCACGCCACTGCAGATGAACAGGTATGAGAGACTGCACTGAGGCATGAAAATGCAGCTGCCTCGCACCTCTATCCCACACTTGCATCCAAATCTCAGGTGTGGGTAAGACATCTCAGTTCTCTGCTATTTGATACGAATAGGGGCAATCCCAGAAGCAGTACCTGAGCTCATGGGCCCCAAAATCTCCAAGGAATCTCCAGGAGAGCTAGGCTAAATGTGATTATCTTCTGACCCTCGATGTACCTTTTCCCTACTCACTTGCCAATCTCTTCTAATGGGCCTCAATCCCTGGAGTGGGCCCTAATGATCTCTGTCCATTATTTGGCCTAGAGTAGAATTCTTGCTTTTCTCAAGGAAAGAGACAAAAACAAAAGATGTAACCAAACGTAATTTATGTGAGTTTGTAAATTGATATCCGAAGATTGGAACTGCATACAGATGTGTCAAAAGTGTTAATTTCCCCAAGAAATATGGTAGCACCTAATTCCAGTGACACTTGCATACTTTACGAATGGCTTTGCTGTGTTCCTGGTAAAGCCAATGGCTTTCTGCCTTTGAACATGAAAGGAAAAAGATGTTGACAGGAATCCTTTAGGGAAACAGGAACTACATATTTGCTTATGCTAAGTTATGGCAAAGTTCAGTTTTATTCTGTAAATAAAGCGTTGTCTTCATAAATATCAGCTATATCCTTTAGAGTAAAGAAAGTCTTCTTTATAAAAAAAATCTAATTGAAACTCTTCAATAGGTAGGCAAGTGAGGTGGTTGATATAAAGATATATTTAAATGGAAAATTGGTATTCGAGTTCCAATAAGTAATCAATCATATTGTTGTTGGTAATAGCTTTTGTTGATTCATCTTTGTAAGGGATGTCGGGGGCTGGGGGGATTACTGAATGAAATAAATCAGGAAAGAATCCAAGCATTATGTTTAACTAAGAGTAAAGGGAAAAAACACATAAACACGGGATAGAATCCACACAGTAACTTCATACTTTATGACTGCTCAGGCATTTTCATTATTTACATTTATGTTTATTTTCTCTTTATCCTCCTGTGGCAATAGATATGGAGATAATGCTTTAAATATTGTGATGTACCTTGATCTTTTCTGAAGAACAAAGCTTTATGAAATCTTGATACATTTAAAGGAGGGGTATGAAGCTCAGGCATGTGAAATGTTGAATTTTGTCTCCCCATATGACAGATAACTGTCATATAAATATGGTTTATTAGACTAAAAAAGCAGACCACATATTTTTAGATTTCATCTTGGCATTTCAAGGGAAGTATAGAACTTCAAGATAGTTTGCTCCCTGGATATTTTCTGGGACTCTCTTTGGGCCTGCATTCCTGAAAGCTGTCAATGCTACACTCTGCGTACCCAGAGCTCGTGCCCTTGGGCTTGAGCACTTTGTGGTTAATATTTAAGAACAGCATGTGGAGCTAGATTGAAGGACAGTCACTTTCTTTATTCTTCACTAAAACCAATGTTGGTTAGTCCATCACCTTCTTAAACAGTAACTGCACTCATACCCTTCATCACATCCATCTCTCTGTCAAAACATGAGTGAAAATCAATTGTGGCATATCTAGAAATACTTCACTCATTTCCATTTTGCTTCTTATGTGCTGATGTACCTTACTCAATATTAATTTTCTTTAGAGTTCAACTGTGGAAACACTTGAATGGACCTTTGTGGTATAAAACTATCTATGTGACCTTGGACAAGTCACTGCACCTCTCTTGGCATCAGTTTCCTCATATCCAAAATAAGAACCATTGCCTGGTTTTTCTCTGAGAACTTTCCAGTTCCATAATTTCTCAATGATTAGCAAAACTCTATCCATAAAGCAATGGTAATGATTTATGTAAATTGACATTCTTTTTTATGAGATTCACAAAGTTATTTTATCCTACTCGAGGGTTTTGTTGGAATTCTATTCTGGAATGTTTATTCATCAATACTCAGCACATGTTATCAGGTTCTCTCCAGAAACTACCTTAATTCTACCACAGACTTGGAATATGTTTTGGGAACAATGACAAAAAAATAAGTCATAGTTCTTACTCTCAAAGAGATTATTGAGTGGGATCAGACAGTAGGGAGGTGCACAGATAGAGGGTGGAGGAAGATGTGGTCAAAGAAGAGAGGGTCCTGCAAACAGAGGAAACAAAGGAAGTGAAACAGTGAAGGCATAATGGCTCCCTGCTTGTTTAGGAAAAGGCGAAGCGTTTGTTGTTTTGAAAAACAGCATTTTAGTGTCATCTTCACTAAATATTGAAAATGTCTTCTTACACATTAGCTGAAGAAGAAAAGATCAAATATAAACCAGGCCCAAAATAATAAAGGATTTAAAATTAAAAATATATACAGAGCACTACAGTAATTTTTGAAGTGCTGCTCGGTTGGTGATATAATCAAAGGAATAATGCTATTATATAAAGTGATAAAAAGTAACTTTGTGATTTAATACTCATTCTGAACCTATATTGTAATGCTAATCTCGTCAGATGATTGACATTCATATACTTAATTTCTCTTCGAGAAATCAGGTTCATGTATTATTCTGTCTTGTTCATAAAACCTGCATATTTGGTTTGGGAATATTGTTATTTCCTTCTCCAACACCAGTGTCTGCCTATGTAATTGAAAGAAAATTGCAGTGAATCTTCCAACAAGGAGTAACTGCTTCCTTGAAATAATCACCTGCAGACATAATTCTGGCTTCTGTGCCAGAATATGCCCTGTCTCGATAGCAGGGAAGGCAGAGGGCAACTGGGGAATCTGATTATCTCCATCATAATCCCCCAACTTCCCTCCTTTCTCTCTCACTTTTAATTACTGCATTGTGGTGAGTTAAGAAAAGCCTATACTATTTTTTCTTCACTACCAGAAAGAGAGAGAGAGAGAATTGGTATTCTCTCTCTTTTAAGGATTTTTAAAAAACTTTTAATAAAAGTTTAAATAGTTTTATGTGTGCCCCCAAACACATTGATTCTAACTCTACTTCAAAAATACTTCAGAATCAAATCTGTAAGAAAAAATTCAGTTATTTATGTTCATTATATTACAAGTGATTTAAAAAGTGGTTATCTGTGCATCAAAAAATGCAAGTCTATAACAGCTTTGATTCAGTGAATTCCAGTTGCAGCGGAGGGGAGGAGCCCTCAGATATTTTTATATCATATTTGAAAAAAATGGCTGATTATTTGTTTTATTAATTTATGGAATGTATGGACTTTACCACAGTTTCAAAAGTCCACTTTAGTACCTATAAGTATTTTGAAATCAGTTGGTCAATTTTTGCCATCAAAAAATTGTAACTTTAAGCTTGCAGAACAACTAGTTGCCTCTATTCCTAAAAGAGAGTTCTTAATTGCAGTTTCTGCATTTATTTGTCTAATAGCAAATAAATTTCACATTCATTTCTGGCTTCCTTTCTAAAGGGCAGGTTAATCTCAAAAGGAAATATATGAGTTTATCATTTTCTGCTAGGATTTGGTTTCTATTTCTAAAATAGTGGCACAGGGTTGGTAAATGCTTTGTGAGAGCAAGGAATTGGTAGTAAATATTTGCAGAATGCTGCATTTACCAAAAGAAAAAAAAAAAAAAAGAAAACTAGGAAATTGACATCTACAAAAGCAAAGTACTTAAGTAGTAAATTACATTTACCAAGGATCACATTAGTAGTGCGCTTTATCTGATTACTCCAATCGAAAGGGGGCAAAGCCAGGATTTGTAGTGATGCAGTGGTCCTGTAGATTTAAAATCATAAGGTCTGAGTTGAAATCCTAACTCTAGCATTTGCTATCTGTGTTGGGATCACTCCCCGACTTCATCAGAAGACCTGCTAACATCTAGACTTGTCTTCTGTCACCACCATCTCCTTTGGGATACCACCCCAAGGTACCCAAGTTTGCCTCCAGCCTCCGATTCCTTTCTTGTGGTGGGAAGAGAGGGGAGACCCAGCTTCATGTTGCCCAGTGACTATAGATTCCCCAACAAATGACAGGGGAATTTAGAAACATTTCTGCCTTAAAACTCAAACGTCATTGATAACTCTAAGCAAGAGAACCCGAAACCCAAAACATAATGATTTGGCCATTACTTTGGGAAATTTTAGGCTAAAAATCAAGAATGGCTTCCTTCTCCTTGGCAGGCATAAAGTTAATTAATAAATTCTCTTTATAAGGCAGCTGGTTAAAATTTCAGAACTCCACAACTCCAGGAGATAGACATTTGAAAGAATGTTTTTGTTAACAAATGGCCTTTATTTTCTATGCAAGAAAATATTAAAGAATATTCAGATACTAATTACACTAATTCCTCAGTCTTCTGATAATGAGGCAGTTCTCTCTTTGAACTCTTTCAAGATCTAATGGAATCAAGAGACTCTCCTATATGTCTTAAAACTAACAGACAAAATTACCTGGCACAGCTTTTTCCACCTGAGTGACCTCACTCTCTTTTTAATACCCAAGATCTATTGACAGAGATGATGTCCCACTGTAATATTCCCTTTTATGTTTTGGCACTGAGCAGTGCAACCGACAGAGCAATAACAAAGTAACAACCACATTCTCAGGACAGAGACAGAGTCTTACAAAGACTAAATGACATCTTATGCCTTTATTCTCTTTCCCTTGTTAGGAACTCTCTCATAAAAAAGCCACAGCCACTCCCCCTAGGCCAGTTTAACAAGTCCATTCATTCACAGATTGAAATATTGTCACCTAGAAAGTGAACAGCTAATTTTTTTCAACTTCTGAAACAAGATTATGAAGGGTTTCCTGGAATGGCTAACTTTACTGATGGGGGCAGAGGAAGATTACTTTTTCGTTTTTTGAAGTTGGAAACGTAACAGTGAGAAAGAGACAAAATTATCTCTCAATAAATTAATCTACAAAAAAACAAGGAAAATGCAAAGCTGGTTCCACAGGGAGTTTACATTCTGGGAGCCAAATAAAATACATACATAAAACTCTTAGCACAAGGTCAAGTGGGACAAGTGCAGTAGCGATATAAGGTAGCACAGAGTTTTGTTTTAATATCTTTTGCTAACTTTAAAAAATAAATATGTGATTTTAAGTGCATATTGCACTAATTTAATAAAAATCTCGTATTTTGCCTTTATGCTCAGCCTTAAACATGGAGTATTTAAAGTTACTAATACTGTAAAATTGCTTCAGCTCTGATGAATGAAATGTCTGTGTACAGAATGATGAGCTGTTAGTTAATAGTACTCTTTGGGCCATGCTTGGGATATTGGCCTTTTCTCAGAGACTGTATGAGAATAGTCATTTATCTCCTTATGCTCAATGCTTTCAACTTGTCAAGTGACCATGTTTCATAAGATAAAACATAAAATTGTTCCATCATTAACAAAAGAAAAAAGAATTCTATCTGCTGAGAAAATAGAAAAGACGTTGAAGAAGACAGAATATTTGATCCAGACATTTAAAATATTTGTAGAATTTGCTACATGTAGATGGATGAAAGGTCTGCCAAGAGAAGTGAAGGTTGTGAAAAAAGATATGGAGGCAGAAGAAGGGTAGCATGCACGCTGAACGCATTGTGTCTTTCCGTATGACTGACATGTCAATGTAAACTCCACAAAGGGAGGATTTTGATCTGGTTTGTTTGCTGATGTTACTTCAGTACCTGGAAAAGTGCCTGGCATATATCAGGTGCATGAAGAAGTGAATAAATGAAGTGTCAGATGCCCAGAATATGAATAATACTTGATAGATGCAGTACTGGCAGCTTCCTTGAAGCTAATGAAGTGGTTAGGCCTCCATAGACTAACAGAAACCAAGTTCAATTAAGCAAAAATGGAGTTTGAGTTTATCATGGAACTCAACATCAAGAAAGTGTTTGGATCTTGAGTAGACTGGAGATGGAAACAGGAACACTATTGGGAACCCAGGGAGTTTTCTGGCTCTGTCTTTTGTCACTTCTTCCTCCACATCCGTGTGGCTGCTTTATCTCAGCATCCTGGCCCACCTGGTCCTGAGTCCCCATGGTGAGGGAAGGCTGTCCCCACAGCTGCCAGAATCACATGTAGTGGCTCTCTTTGACCAGGTCAGCTGCGTAGATACCCTCTCCCGCTCCAGTCCTCTGTAGCAAGAGGGTAGGTTTACCACTAAGAATTAGGGGAGAAGGACTATTGGGGGAATTGTTAAGAGCAGACACTCAGAAAAATTGGCACCTATAATATGCAATTAGAATTCATTAAAACATGTGGCCAGGGATGTTCTTATTTTGTATTTCTACATATCTAAACTGTACGTACTATTCATATGGAATATATTATTCTAAAAAGAAATTGCCTGTTAGTTCATGCAGTTCCCACTCCCTTTTCATCTCTAACATCTTGGTAATCCTTTACCAGTTGTTGATCACCAGTCTCCTCAGCTTCTTTCAACTTTGCCCTGACTCTACCAAATACTGGACACCATCATTTCCCAGACACTGAGTAACTTCAAATGAATGTGTTCATGCTACTCTGACTGGCTTTTGGGAAAGCACTGGATAGAGTTTTTGAGCTGGAACAGGAAATTATCTTACTTAATTTCTTTCTTTTATAGATAAAAAGATGGATCCACAAGATGGACCTGATTAGTCCATAATTAAGGGCTAGTAAATGTTTTGGAAACATAGAAATCAAAATTACTTTTCTGTGAGTCTAGAACAGGAAAAAGTGGTGAACTTTTAGATACGTTGCAAAGAACAATGGATTACTCTTTGGGCTCTTGGGACCAACAGCCTTAGTTTTATTGCTTTGCAAGCTATGTGGCCTTGAATAAACCTCAATAAGGCTCAGAAAGCTTCAGTGTTCTCAATATAAATAGGAATAATTATAATTATAATAACATTAATAGTATCTATCTCACCATCCTGTAATAAGGAAGAGAAAGATTAAATATTGAAGGTTATGTTGATAAATGCTAAAACACATGCAATGATTGTAATAAGAAGTGTGTTAGGTGGCAAAAGAAAAATAATGAGGATGAAATATTTACTTCCAACAACTAATCTATACATAATTAATCGTGATTTTATGTATGACTGAACATTTAAGGCTGATTCTATTTTAGAATACAATATATAACATAAAAAGCTCTACTCTCAGTTCCGAGAGTTATAAATAGTTTAGCATGGATTTTCATTGTCTTAGAAAGACCTGATATTTATGGTTTTAATAATTCTATCTTTGGGTAATAGGCAATTGGACTCTGTCTCTCTATGTATTTGCTTATTAAAATGGGTTATTATAATTAAGCTTTAGGTTGTGTCCACAAGATGGGAAAACATTGGAGTCAAATATGGTGAAACCATAGAAATTTAGAGTGGGTTGAAAGTCTTGTTTAATCTCTAATTACAGATGAAGATAGTAAGAAGGTAAATGTCCACAGAAGACTTTAGTGGCCTTTTTTAAAGGCATGTGTTCATCAGTGTTGAACTTGAAGTAAAACTCACGTTTTGTGACTCTGAGCTGTTCACTATAATATGGAACATACTCCTAAAACACAATATTAAAACAGAAAACTTTGAAGTCATAGATCTGTAAAAAAGGGCCACCTGATTGTCTCCTGGTGGAATAAAAAGACAAAGTTTTATTTATAAAATATATCATTTTTATAGATAACTACGATTCATATTAGGAATAAAGTAACATTTTCAAACAAAAATAATGCTGAAGTTTTTCACATACTCCTTGAAAATAGCTATATTTACTTTCAAACTTTTTCCTCTTTGAGTCATTAGGTTCATAATATATAGCAATTGGGAATGAAAGAGAAGCAAGGAGAAGCAGTAGTGGGAGACTACAGAGAAGAAAGGAAAAAAAGAGGCTGAGAGAAAAGAGGTTGAGGAAGAAATCATAAATCTGGATTGTGAGAAAGTGTTTAATATTTAGCCACTAGATGGCGATGTAATGTAAGGTGCTGTCTTGACTTTTTTTTTTTTTTTTTTTAAACAAGCTATTTGCTGATTTGTATTAGGTACCATAGAGTGAGGCGAGGATGAAGCCGAGAGGATACTGCAGAGGTCTCTGGTGCATGTGTGTATGTGTGCGTTTGTGTGTGTTTGTGTGTCTGTGTGTTCTGCCCCAGTGAGACTGCAGTCCTTGTAAATACTTTGTCACCTTTTGCAAGAAGGAATCTGAACAATTGCAACTGAAGGCACATTGTTATCATCTCGTCTTTGGGTGATGCTGTTCCTCACTGCAGATGGATAATTTTCCTTTTAATCAGGTAAGCCATCTAATGGTTTCATCTTAATTTTAAGTTTATTAATTCCAATCATTCCTTTGGAAAAAGAGTGCATGGAAATTCAGTTTGGGCAGAGCAGGAAGTCCATTTTTGTATGTGTATTCAGACCAACCGTCCCCCTCCTCCCTCTCCTCCTCTTCTCCTCCCCTCCCCTTCCCCCTCCTCTCTCAACCTTCCATGAACTGAAATCAGGTTTGTTTTGCAGTTCAGCATTTTGATAGAAGATGGGATTCTTTGGTCTGAAATAGCTTGGCATCTGGCCAGTTCTTGCCTTTGCTTGCCTTCATCCTGTTCAAGGTCTCTTTTGATCCTATTGAAGCCCCCTCCTTCACTGGTGCTTTGGAAGTGGACTAGCTGGCTGTGAATAGAGGTCATATTGTTCTTAAGGACGGAGCAAAAATTAGATCTCAGTTTTAACTCCACAGGAAGAAAGAAGGCAGCGGGGCTGCTGCCGAAGCCTAGCATTGCAGGGGTATTCAGCTTCCTGAGGCTGAGGCTGGGCTTTTGAGAAGAAATGCCTCATGCGTTGGACAAGGAGGGGGCAATGATTTTTCCCCCCAACTCCTATTGAGCCACACTAGAGAAGGAGCTTGAGGGAAGTGGTAAAGAGTCCCCTTTTTCCATGCAATGCCAAATAGGAAACATTGACTTACTTTTACTTAGACAGAGGTCACAATCAGCAATGATACTGCAGATACTGCTCGGTTCCTAGTGTGAACCGTCTTGCTTTTCAGAACAGCACAAGAATTATTTCTGGGTGGAGGTGAGGCTTGTCCAAACGTCTTTGCTATCATGGATTCCCTGACTCCTACCTGTTTGAGGTATGTGTTTAAAGACCCGACCCACTTGCTGCATTTACTTCTCATTTCTTTTTGTTCTCCTTGATTACTCACTGGCGAGTGTTAACAAATCGGTCTGGAGTGGTGGGTAGGTGCCTTTCACCTGTCCAATGCAACAATTAAGTCAAGGCAGGGTCCATCACTGTCAATATGTGCATGTGACTAAATATTTCTGAGTGCAGTAGCAAACTTGCAAATTGCCAAGTGCTGTTGCTATCACACCTATGAAATGTGGCTTCTTTTTCTATGGATTTGCAGGTTCACGTGGTATTTCTGATGCGCTAGTGTAGTAACAGAACATATTTCTCCAAAAAGCACTTTAAATCATCCCAAGAGGATGTGGCCAGACAGAAATAGGAAAATTCCATGCTGAGGTTGGTGATTCCTGCTTTAGTTTCTCCTGCCCAGAGAAGTGGGTAGCTTACCTTTCCTATTTGCTGCAATACCTAGCACGCCGGGGTGATGCAACCAGGAGCTTCCGCACGTTCCCAGCGCCTCTGACACTTTTCTTTCCCTCAGCTGTGCATTTCAGGAGAATAACTGTAGTGAAAAACTCCTTTAAAACTCTTTTATGATTGTTGCTTTTGTAATTGCTATGAAGCAATTACAAAATCACATCTCTCTTCTAGGAGGAGTTGTGCAATTTAGGCCTTCCTTCACAAAGCTCCTGGAAGAGATTTTTAGCTGGCATCTATTTTAGGAACATAATGTGTAGACAGGAATGAATGGCCACAGAGATTTACGGGAAACCAATTTCTTGGAGAGGGTGAGGTAACATTGTAAACCACTAGAACAGAGCACAAGTGGCTGGTTATATTACATGAACCCAGCAATGGAATTAGTTTTCATTACACTCACTGTAACTAATTTGTGTGGCTTTTTTTCCTCCTCCCTTCACATTGTTTGTCTGTTTTGTTTCAAATATCTATATAGGAGGCCAGGATACCCAGAGTGCTCATACTGGTAAAAATAACACATTGGATTTTGCTGCCAATACTAATAGACTTGGTTTACATGCCCCCTCTTGCTGGGAAATGTGCTGTCTGGAGACTCATTTATTATGGTAATTTCTCTTTAAGACAAGGCAGGAGGGATTGTCCATCTATGGGTTGGGGCAAGGGGGGCACAACTGGAGGCCTAATTAATTATACAGTATTCAAGAAGGCACTGAGGAGCTCAGTCAGGATTCTGCTGTACCAACCAGAGATACCAGGGGCAACCAGGCCCACTAGAGACCTAAGGTAAACTCTGTCACCACCAACAGAGGAATCCAGTAAGAAACATTCTAGTTCCTTGTTTAGAGGGTACTATCAGGGAATCCAGAGATTCAGAGAGGGTAAACACAAGAGCACCTCATCTGGGAACTGCTGACGAAGAAGGGAAAATCTGGGGCTTGCTTGGTGTTACCTCTAGGATGTCACCGACCAGGCATTTCTCAAGCGTTTATGTTGGTGTGAGTCTGACAGTGACACACAAAAGGATCCCTCCAAAATTTAGCCTGGGGACCTTGAAAGGTATTGCTTTCTCCCTGGGCAGTTGGAGAGGCTGAACCTACTACTTTCTCCCTGTACTTGCCAAAGAGCACAAAGCCTACTCTCTTCCAGCTACCTCAGAATGTGAATGGTGGGAGAAACAGATCCCAGAGAAGGGTGGGGAGAGAATCAGCAATTGAAGGTCCTATATAGTCACCCTCAGGGTCATTGGGGCTGTGCTCTGTGAGGTTATCACTTCCCTTTGAAATTCTGATTAGTGAATGAAGCATGCTCCCCAGCTCAATTTAGATTGCATTAGTTTAGGGTAGGGTGGGAAGAAATTTATTCTCATTGCACTTGTGATCAGAAAAAGAAGTTACGACAAAATTCCCCAAGCTGCCCCAAAGTTTGCTTTTCCAACTTTTAAATTTTGATCACATTCCTAGATTTCCATTTATTAATTGTTTTATTTATCAAAAATATATAGCATTTACTCTGTGCCCGCCACTATCCTAAGCAGTACTTTGCAAATATGATCTCATTTAATCCTATGAGGTAGGTACTATTGTTAGTTTTACAGGTGAGAAAACCAAGGCACAGTGAAGTTCAATTAACTTGCTGGGTTATGCAGTTAGTAAGTGGCAGAATCCAAGCAGTCCCGCCACACCGTGGCCGTGGCGTCTGTGTTCTTGACATTTGTTCATCATCCATGTGATGCTACAGCTACAGCTTAGCCAGGAGAGTCAGGAATCGAGTTGGGTGCAGTCGTGCATGCGAGCTATAATTTATCTGCTTTCTGACATGTCAGAATTCCAGAAAGTTTGGTTTAGAATGATTACCCAAATCCACTCCATTTTTTTGTTTGTTTCTTTGTTGTTGTTTTGAGACAGAGTCTCACTCTGTCACCCAGGCTGGAGTGCAGTGGCACGATCTTGGCTCACTGCAATTTCTGCCTCCCGGGTTGAAGTGATTCTCCTGCCTCAGCCTCCTGAGTAGCTGGGACTGCAGGTCAGCACCACCACACCTGGCTAATTTTGGTATTTTGTACAGATGGGGTTTCACTATGTTGGCCAGGCTAGTCTCAATCTCCTGACCTCAAGCGATCTGCCTGCCTCAGCCTCCCAAAGTGCTGGGATTACAGGAGTGAGCCATCACACCTGGCTATTTGTTAAATAAATAAATAAATAAATAAATAAATAAATAAATAAATAAAGTTCTCCAGTACAATAGAAGATAGAAGGGTCTATGTTCTAGGTGCGGAAATGTGGTGAATAAAACAAAATTCCTACCCACATGCAGCTTTCAGTCTGGTGACAGAGTTAGACAGTAGGCAAATCAATGTGCAAAGAAATGTCAGTAAATGTAAGTTCTTTGAAGAAAAATAATGCAAGATAAAGAGATAGTGAGGATGAGAGGGGTATGCAAAGAGAAAATAATGAAAGAGGTGGAGAAAGTATTTTTTTAAGCAGAAATCTGAATGAGGCCAACAATGGAGTGAATCAAAGTTCCAAAAGGGTGAAGTGCCTCACAGGTATGAAGAGTGGCACAAACCTTGTGAGTGATCCTGAAAGTAGAAGAAACGAACAGAAATAGCACCATAGAGGTGTCCATCCAGATCTGTGCAATCTCAGAGACTGGGCTTAGGGGTCTAATTGCCCCTGACTTTTATAAAAAACAAATCAAAGAGTTATGTCAAATAAATTTAAAACATTTAATATTAACAAGTTATTAGGTTTTAAAAAAACATAAATCAGTCATTTTCACAAAAAAAGTTTTGACAGTTTGTAAAGTTCTCTGAAAAAGTGCTGCAGTTCCTAGAATGCAAAAAAATTGCCTCAAAAATGTTGAAAAGGACTGGTCCAAAGGTAGTGAGTTATCTCAGTTGGTTGTTCACAGTCAGTTACAGATCAAACTCCTTGTTCTACTCTTTCCCCTCTTCTCACTATTGCTCTTGACTAGTCTAAAAACGTTTGTAGAAATTGAAAAATGTTGAAAAGGTACTATTTGATGAAAAAAAACTGTTTGAATGAGACCATTGGTTAGAATGATACAGTCACCCAGTCAGTTTTTCTTCCTCCAGAAATGACAAACTGACCAGGTGCAGGCAAGAAAGGGACACTAGGATGAAAAGCAGTGTTCACATCCCCTATAGTGGCCAGGACACAGGAGCTGCTCAGAGGGATTTGAACAACTCTTTTTTTTTTTTTCAAATGAATGAGTAGGAATGTGATTTCAAAATAATTTGATAAACATCAACTTTCATTTTCATCTATGTTAAAACTTTTGTTGTTATATTTTTATTCCTTCAAAATTCACATTCCAGTGGTTATCTTTTTATATTTTTTTCACTATTTGCTTCCCCTCATTCTCAGTTACCTATGGACACTGTAGTTCTTTTCTAGAAAATGTGAATTTGCTTCTCTTCTAACTTAGAATCAGCCTGACGTTTTAGTTTTTCTCTGTAAATGGTCAAAATCTTTGCTTCTCATATTGCCTGTTTCTCCTCTGGTACTCTACCTACAAACTTTGATTTAATTTTGATGAAGAATCTACTCTAATTTTTTTCTTTTGTCACTTGTGCTTTTAGTCTCATGTATAAGAAACCATTGCCTAACTTCAGGTCATAAAAATTTACTCCTATTATTTTTCAACTAGTTGTATAATTTTAGCTCTTTCGTTGAGATCTAGGGTTCATTCTCAGTCAACTTTTTGTATATAATGTGAGGTAGGGGTTCAGCATTACTCTTTTGTTTTTTCATATCTAGTTGTCCCAGCACAATTTGTTGAAAAGACAATTCTTTCCCCAGTGAATTGTCTTATTAACATTGTTGTCCATGCGTTTATGATTTTAGCATCAATTATTTCTTACACTGGGTGCTAGGGATACATCTTTTAAGAAAAGGTCAATGAGATACTTTATTCTTGAGAATCCATATAACTTTTTTTTTTTTTTTTTTTTTTTTTTTTTGATACGGAGTCTCGCTCTGTCGCCGGGACTGGAGAGCAGTGGCCGGATCTCAGCTCACTGCAAGCTCCGCCTCCCGGGTTCATGCCATTCTCCTGCCTCAGTCTCCCGAGTAGCTGGGACTACGGGCGCCCGCCACCTCGCCCGGCTAGCTTTTTGTATTTTTTAGTAGAGACGGGGTTTCACCGTGTTAGCCGAGAATCCATATAACTTTAAAGAATCAGAAAACTGGTCTATATACCCTTAACTATTAAGCACATTTTTGATCTAACTTCAGGACAAAATATTTCTTCTTATTATTGGAAACATATTCATTTATGACTACACTGAAAATCTAAGGAGATAATGATACACAGCTCAGTAATGAGCAAACATTTCCAAGGAAAGGTTACTATTTATTTCAAAGAAACATATTTACTGTATTGCACGTGCTTCCCCAAAGTTATACAAATATTATCCATGTTCTTTGTAATGTATGTTGCTAGTGTGCTTTTGTTTCACAGATACCATTGGGGAAACTACTGAACTTGAGATAGAGGTGTGCCATTCAAATAAGGTTGGTTTTTGTATTAGTCAACTTGGTCTACCATGACAAAGTACCACAGACCGGGTGACTTAAATAACAGTATTTATCACCATTCTGGAGGCTCAAAGTCCAAGAACAAGGTGTTGGAAAGTTTGGGGTCTTCTAAAACCTATCTCCTTGGCTTGCTGATGACTGGCTCTTCCTCTGTGTATGTGCATTCCTGGTGTCTCTTTTGTGTCTAAATTTCATCTTCTTTTAAGGACACCAGTCAGATTGGTTTGTGGTTCACCCTAAAGGCCTCATTTCACTGAACCACCTCTTCAAAGGCTCTAACTCCTAACACAGTCACATTCTGAGGTACAGGAGTTTGGGACTTCAACATATGGATTTGGGGAGGATACAATTCAGCCCCTAACAGTTGTCTTTGGCAATACTTATGACTACTAAAATCATAAGCAAAGAAGGTTAAATTGATATGTTTTTTGTTGTTGATGAAACTGTTGTGGTTATTTTATAAATGATGGATTTTCATTATTCATACCCTCCTCCTACTGGATAATAACGAGTTATCTGTGTAGGTGTTAAGATTCTAATAAAGGCAATTAATTGGGTTTGTAATTACAGGCATGATGACTAACAAAGTGGGGGCAGAAGTATAATGATGGTGACATTGATTCCACTGCAGGGCCTATAATGTCACATTTACATTCATGATCTGTGATAAGAATTAAGATGCTCATTTATTTCAATAAAGAAAGTGACAGAAAAGGATATAAAATTAGGAATTTATGGGGAATTGGTAAAAAAAAAAAATTAAAGCATTACAATAAGTAACTAAAACTGACTCAGGTTAATTTAAGTATAAAAGCAATATCTTCAAAAGATATTACAGTTCAGCAGAGTTAAGGGGTAGTTATAATCTAGACTGAAAAATGCCAGGAGCAGAGAAAACTGTAAGAGCAGATAGCCCAGTTGGTGGACTTTTTGGTGGTTTCTATAAAGTGCTATAATCTAGAATGAATCAGTCAACTGCTCTCAGGCTCTTTTTTTTTCTTCCCTGACATTCATGTTCAACACCAAAATTCCAGGAAGTAAACATCTGGTTGGTCAAGTTCTGGTGATGAATCTGATCCTTTTAGTTCAGAGTAAACTTAACTAACAGTTCCTTGACTGACATTTCCATCAGACTATGCCTATGTAGGAAAACTAATTCAACCCAAACAAAATTGAAGAGATTAACAACAGTTTACATAGGCCAGATACAGTGACTCAAACCTGTAATTCCAGCACTTTGGAAGGCCGAGGTGGGCGGATCACCTGAGGTCAGGAGTTTGGGACCAGCCTGGCCAACATGGTGAAACCCCATCTCTACTAAAAATACAAAAAAATTAGCCAGGCATGGTGGTGTGCACCTGTAGTCCCAGCTACTCAGGAGCTGAGCCAGAAGAATCACTTGAACCCAGGAGGCAGAGGTTGCAGTGAGCTGAGATCATGCCACTGCACTCTGACCTGGCGCCTGGATGACAGAGCAAGACTCTCTCTCAAAAAAAAGAAAAGAAAAAAGAAAATAGCCTATATACACAATGTTGGAAGGTTGAAAGAATGGTTAAATATATCATAGTCTATGCAAATGATGAAATATTATAGTGCCATTAAACATAATGTTTCAAGGAATATTTAATTCTATGTAAAATTGCCCAGGAGATAACGGTGTATTGAAAGTACCATACAAACATATATATCTAAAATGGCCCCAATTATGGAAAAAAACAAACAGGTTTTGCCTAGAGAAAGCCCTGCAGATAATATAACAGTTACCTCTGGCTTATAGAATTAGGATTTCTGTTTTCTTCTTTATAAAGTTTTTGTTTTAAAAAATAGAATATTACATCTTATTTTTTCTTATAGCAAAAGTAATACATAAAGGAAAAGGAACATAAAGTACATAAAAAAGGAACATAAAGTGCATAAAACAAAAAAAAGTTTAATAGAATATTACATCTTATTTTTCTTATGACAAAAGTAATACATAAAGCAAAAGTAATGCATGAAGCAAAAAGGAAAATATAAATTAATAAAGATGATGAAATAACTTGGAATTTTACACAACAAAATTATTATTGTTAATAATTTATTTTTTCTAATGCTTTGGTATTGTTTCTTTGGCATTGTTTCTTACCAAACAATTTGGTATTGTTTTGGTATGTTTTCTTAAAAAAAATGTCCAAAATAAACATATTTTGCCTTAAAAACTAGAATAAAAGTTAGTGTACATTAGTTTTCAAATAGAATTTAGTAAATCTATTTCATGCAAAGATACTCATTGTATCTTAAATCAAAATAGTAAATGTAGTTTAAATTACTGATGAAACAATGGAATGTTTGAATATTTTATCTTTTGGAATATTAATAAAATTAGGCCACAAACCTTGTATAATAAAAGTACAGTATTTTGAAAATTTTGTAACAGTGGAAAAGCTTTGGGAATCGGTCTAATATAAAATTAGACTTCAAACAGCAAATTGGTGGTGTTCTGAAAATCATGTTACTTGGTAACCTAAGTTTTCTCTTTAGAACTCAGCATAAATTTTGAGAAATTTATCTTATATTTATAAAACATCTATTGTTTGCTATGGGTTGTTTTAGCAAAACTTGACCTCAAATTGAACATTTGAGAATACTGAAGAGTAAATAAGAAGCATCTGCAAATACTGACATAGTATGTCCTTAAATTTTTAAACTACTTAGAACCAAATTCATCAAGTTGGCAAAATGAAGTTACTAGATTATCAAATGGAATGGCAAGTGAAAATGAGCCAGAGGTGGCAGAATGGAGTAAGAAGGGTAATTATTAGGGAATGCTGCATTTGGAGATGTGAAATTATTTGTGTTGAGGATGTGAGGAAAGAAATCTGTGTGAGGAGAAATAGATTATTAATGATGTAACTTAGTAACATCAGATCAGGGGTCCCCAAACCCTGGGCCATGGACCAGTACTGGTCCCTGGCCTGTTAGGAACTGGGTCGCACAGCAGGAGGTGAGCAGTGGGCCAGGGAGCATTACAGCCTGAGCTCTGCCTCCTGTCAGATCAGCAGAGGCATTAGATTCTCATAGGAGCACAGCCCTCTTGTGAACTGTGCATGCATGGGATGTAGGTTGTGCGCTCCTTATGAGATTCTAATGCCAGCCCCCACTCCCCACAATGTCCGTGGAACAATTGGCTTCCACAAAACTGGTCCCTGGTGCCAAAAAGGTTGGGAACTCGTTATCTAGATTATTATAAAGCAAATATTCATATTTTTAAGATTAAAGAAAAAAATCCAATAAAGATGAGAAACCAGATCTCAGAGTTTCCAATTACATATTCATAGAGGAAAGAAAGCTCAGAGAATTCTGTCACGTACATATTTCAATCTAAGAAATTCAGTGGATTTGAAAATCCTGGAAAGAGTTACTTTGAGACTTCACAAATGCTACCAGGCAGCAGTTTTGATATTACCCTGGAATGTGATATGCCACTTAAAAAGGCCAGTAGTATTTTGGGCTATGTATGTCAGTGTGTTGGGACAAAACCAAGGAGAAGGTAGACTGGTGTCAGGTCTAGAATACCATCATTTCAGTGCCATCTGGGCCTTAGCGTTTCAGGTTTCAGGTGATTTGAGGAGTCTGTGAGGTTGCACAATAATATTTAAGGCCTTTAAAGGGTCAATGAACTTGTACAAATGAAGGCAAGAATGCCTTTGGAACACATTCCAAAAAGGAAGTTTGAGCATAATTAAGAAGAATCTAGCCACTGCACTTCTGCCTGGGCAACAGAGTGAGACGCTGTCTCAAAAAAGAAAAAAAAAAAAAAAAAAAGAAGTTAAATAGAAATCAGTAAGCAAAGAAAAAGAAAATAGGAGTGTGATTTTTCTCCGTGAAATCTCTGTGGAATAGCAAAAAGTACAATCTTGACTGTATCTTCTCTGGGACCAAACTTTGTCTTACTCTTCCTGACTTTCTCTCTCTCTTTTTTTTTTTCATTCCTAGGCATTTTGTTTTACTCTGTTTTTGCATACTCTGCTGATTTCATTCAGTAACATATAAAAAAAAATTTTCACAGTCATGTTCTCAGAATGTTCATAGTCTTTGATGCACATAGAACATAATCCAAAAAATCAAAAAATTCTTTTTTTTTTTTTTTTTGAGACAGAGCCTCACTCTGTTGCCCAGGCTGGAGTGCAATGGTACGATCTCGGCTCACTGCAATCTCCACCTCCTGGGTTCAAGCGATTCTCCTGCCTCAGCCTCCTGAGTAGGTGGGATTACAGGCGCACAACACCACACCCAGCTAATTTTTGTATTTTTGGTAGAGACGGGGTTTCACCATGTTGGCCAGGCTGGTCTTGAACTACTGATCTTGTGATCCGCCTGCCTCGGCCTCCCAAAGTGCTGGGATTACAGGCGTGAACCTCCGCACCTGGCCAAAAAATTATTAATGTGATTTTAGCAGTTATTTTCAAAATGTGGTCCACAGATGCTCTTGCATTCCCTTGAGACTTTTTAAATGATTCATCAGTTCTAAACTATTTTCATAATGATACAAAAACATGATTTGCCTTTTTCACTGTGTTGACATTTGGAAGAACAATGAAATCCCCAGCCTTAACACTTACCAAGACAGTGACAACAAACTGTATTGCCATTGGATTCTTCACTGTAATTCATTCCCAGTAAAAATAAGTAAATAAACAAATAAAATTAAAGCCAGTTGCACTAAAGGAATGCCTTTGACGAAACATTAAAAATTAATTTTATTTAATCGATACCATTAAGTACACATATTTTTAAAATTTAGTACACATGAAGAAATGGAAAGTATACATGCAGAACATCTGCTGTATATCAACTACGATGCTGGCTGTCTCAAGGTAAAGCACTTGTGTAGTTGTTTGAGTTGCAAGCTAAACTAGCTGTACTTCTGTAGAATACTGTTTTTACTTGATAAAATGACTAAGAGACAAATTGTGATTACTCAAACAGATATTGAAAGGACAAATTTTTGAAAATAAATGGAGACTGTCATTTAAAAAATACATTTGACAATATTTGTTGTCAGTGACAAAATTTGGCCTTTCAAGATAAAATTATTATTTTGAAAAAGATGTCTGCTGGGCGCGGTGGCTCACGCCTGTAATCCCAGCACTCTGGGAGGCCGAGGCGGGCGGATCACGAGGTCAGGAGATTGAGACCATCCTGGCTAACACAGTGAAACCCCGTCTCTACTAAACATAAAAAAAATTAGCCGGGTATAATAGCAGTCACCTGTAGTCCCAGCTACTCGGGAGGCTGAGGCAGGAGAATGGCGTGAACCCAGGAGGTGGAGCTTGCAGTGAGCAGAGATCGCGCCACTGCGCTCCAGCCTGGGAGACAGCAAGACTCTGTCTCAAAAAAAAAAAAAAAAAAAAAAAAAAAAGAAAGAGAAGAAAGAAAGAAAAGATGTATCTGCCACCATTAGCTCAACAGTTTCTCAAAACTTAAAGGGTTTCTGATGTGATTAGTGGTAATATTAACAGATGAATAATGAAATCTTCCAATATTTTGAGGACCTGCATAACTTAGCCAAGTACTCATCTCATTAGATCTTTTTCTTTTAGAAATATGGTTATTTTCACTTGAAATTTATTTTGTTGACATGTGATTTATGATTACAATTTATAAATTTATTAATTGATGTGCTTGTGATTTTTCTACTTTCTAATATGGTAAATGGCAATACATTGAACTCATTTTAAAAAAGAATTTTTTGTTTCCTCAATAATATTAACAATCAAAAGGAGTCCTGAGACAAAAAAACGATGACGAGGATGAATTTGACAATTCATCAGATTCTGGGACACTGAATCTGATGAATTGTCAGATTATCTGATAAATTATTCAGATTATGTGTGATGCACTCTATTAGTTGAGATTATTATAATACAGATAATTGAGTCCCCTAGAATTATGCATGATAGAGAAACTATTTGTCACATTACACAAGTTAGTACATTTTTCATGACCATAATATGAGCTGCACATATCAGTTTAGTTCAGTAAGTTCTGTGAAAAGTGAGTAAAAATTGTTGCAAAGCAAATCAGAGGATTATAAAATATAAATGTTCTAATACTCTTGTTAGGACTTTCATCTTTCCTCACCTAAACCAATGTAAAAAGTTTCTATTGATCTTTTTCTAAATGTTCAACCACTCCCTTCCCCCAATTAGAACCTGATCTCCATACTACCACCAGTGACCTTTCAAACATGTGGGCCAAATCTCTACTTTTTAAGACTGTAAGTTATATCCTGCAGTAAAAGCTATTCAGTTATTCAGCATGGCTGTCTTTCATGAACTGTCCAGGTTTATTTCTTACCCCATGGTCGATCTACCTTACCATTAGTCCTTCAGGAAGAACTAATGGCATTTCTGTGAAGACCTAAAGCTGTTTCTGTCTCTAGGCCTTTGCTACTGCTTCTTTTTTTGGTGAATAGCCACAACCTCTTCTTCCCTAAGTATAATTAATTTCCTTTTGTGTTGTGCCTAGGTCCTGTATAGACTTCTATCATCTCTCCCACTGCACTTTATTGTGTTTATGCCCCTGTCTTCCTCAGCTATACTGTACCTTCTTTGCAATATGGTGCAGTGTATTGTCTGATATGACTAAGTCTCATTACCACTGCCTACGTCCATTTTTGGTGTCTAGGTTCTCAATAGAAATTGTTAAATGAAAATGAAACAAAACAAAAACATTTTTAGGGTTAACCTTTAATGTTAATACCTGACAGTTTTAAATTTTATGGGATGCTTTTGCAAATACTATTTTTGTAAAAATATACTTGAAGCATATAATAATTTAAATAATTCTTTTATTTCTTATGCAAATCCCAAACTCCTATTCTAAACTCATATATTCTAGGAGTATTGAACTACTTATATATACTATGATTAAGCACTGCTTTTCAAAGTAATTCTGAATGCATTTTTTCTTCAAATTATTACCTTTAGCCGTTTTTACTTATTCAATGTCTGATAAATTTGATTACTTCTCCTTTTATCATTTTGAGGTATTATTTTTTGTTGTTGTTTTAGATGGAGTTTCACTCTTGTTGCCCAGGTTGCTGGAGTGCAATGAAGCGATCTCGGCTCACTGCAACCTCCACCTCCTGGGTTCAAGCAATTCTCCTGTCTCAGCCCCCCAGGTAGCTGGGACTACAAGCATGTGCCACCATGCTGGCTAATTTTTTGTATTTTTAGTAGAGATGGGGTTTCATCATGTTGATCAGACTAGTCTCGAACTCCTGACCTCAGGTGATCAACCTGCTTCAGCCTTCCAAAGTTATAGGCATAAGCCACCGAGCCTAGCTCATTTTGAGGCATTCTTTGGTCTTTACTTGAGTCTAATTATTAGAAAATTATTCAAGTACTATATTTTATAGTTATGGAATGCATTAATGATATTATAGAAAACAGAATATTTAGAAAAGCATAAAGAAGAAAATAGTATTTGTGCTCTCATAATCTATGTGATTTTCCCCATAATAATAAAATATTGCTTTTAATATGTTAATATTTTGCTCAGAACCATTTCTCTTCTTGTTTGAATAATGGAATTCCTATGGTGTTTTCAATTTTGTAGCACGTATTACATCCTAAACATTTTTTAATGCCATCAGAATAATTCAAAAGTATAATTTTAATGACTTCATAATATTTCCTTGTAGAGTTTGACATTTATTTAATTACTCTGATAATCATGGAAATTTTGTTTCATTTTAGTTGGATCATTACTTTTGAAGTAAATTTAAATAACACATTAAAAATACCGAGCATTTTACATTTTTATTAATAGCCAAAAGATCATCTGTTGTATAAACAGAGCCCAAAACTTAGGGTTTTCTCGATTAAGGAAAACAGAAGGCCAACAAAGTCCATGTAGTACACACAAGATAGAGTCAACTAACACTTAAATCTGAAGGAAACAATTCCAGTGCATGATTTCTTGCATTGGGCTTGTTCTCTTTCTTTTTGATTCTCCTTTCTGGTCCTCAGTGGGAGTAGAAATCACACAAAGAGCTTGGCTCACTACTTTCATTCACTCTCTCCTTCTCTCATCATTTGTTCAAAATGAACCCATTTGGACTAGTTCTTTAATATTCTCAGATGTTTTCCTGCTTTCAGAAACAGGGACAAAATAATTTATGTATTAACATTGAACAACTCTCTGAAAACCATGCATTGTTTAACTAATTTCTGATTTTTCTACCACTTTCCAGCAGAATACAACTTTCTTCTCAGAGTTCTCGATACAAACTTTTTAAGAAATTTAAAATATACATTAAAATCTGTCTTTGATGAGCATACTAAGTAATATGATAGCTGGAAGGAAGGTAAGGGAGTGGTAACAGTTTTAAAGTTCTAGTTTATTTTTCAAATATGAATAGTTACAGGTTTTTTATTATCTAAGAAAGAGAATTATTAATATCCTCCATGAGATCCAAGGATCACATTATATCTCAAACCAAGGTAACATTAGAGTGTGAAAAACAATTTTAATTATTATTTTATCAATTTGAAAAATTTTGTATATTTGTAGGGTACAAGTGCAATTTTGCTACACTGATATATTGCATTTTGGTGAAGTTAGGGCCTTCAGTGCATCCATCACTGGAGCAATGTGCGTTATATCTGCCAAGCAACCTCCTAGCATCCAGCCGCCTTGCACCTACTACCCTTCCAAGTCTCCATTGTGTTTTATCTTAAAGTGTAGTAATTCTTACCCTCTAGCAATAACCTTGGTGTATGCATCTAATTCTCAGACGATAATCTACAATTTCAAAACTTTAAAAGTAGCTGTTTAAAATTATAGCAAACCTATTATTTTATTTTATATTTATGATTTATATATATATCGGTTGCTGAAGCTAAAAGATGAATGAGAGGAAACATTTGAATCAATAGGATTCTTTTAGCTATTATGGTAATATTCATATTTATTGGGCCTTAGAGTAAAACAGTCAGGAAGTTGGTCAGAACAAGAAATAATTGTCTCATTCTTTTTTCATTTATGAGTCATTCATCTAACAAATATGTATTGAGAACCTAGTGTATTTAATACTAGGTGCCAAGATATCTACTCTTAAGTACTTAGATTCTAAATTTTAAAAAAAGCCAAGTACTACTGTTTTAACCACACCACTTCTGACATCACATGTGTGGGTTGTTTTGTTTTTGTTTCCCTCACCAATCAATTGTCTGACAGCCAGTTGAGTGTCCTACAATTCAGTTCAAGAATAACTTGGCATTATCCTCAGATACCATAAGTCAATGGCTCAGTCTCACAAAACTGCCCCACTTCAACCATCAGTTGCAAGACCCAGGCCTCTGGAACTTCTGACTGACCAGCTCTAAATCCTCCAGTTCAATAATGTGCTACAACAGCTCACAGAATTTAAGAGTTTACTATTTCCAGTTTATTATAAAGGAACAGCCTGGAAGAGACACACAGCAGAAAGTATAGGGTAGGACAAGCTATCCAAACCCCATAATTTAGAGTTTTTATGGAGGTCTTATTATGTAGGCATAATTGATTGAATCATTGGCCATTGGTGATTATCTTAATCTTCAGCCCCTAGCCCTTCCCGTGCAGATGGGGTCTTTCTAGCGACTAGCCTCAATCCTGAAGCTATGTAGGGGCCCTCAGCTACTTGTCATCTCATTAGCATACAAAAAGACACTCCAGAGATACCAAAGATTATAGAAGCTCTTATGTCAGAAACTGGAACTAAGGCCAAATATAAGAAAGATGCTCCTATCACCCATATCAATCAGGAAATAGCAAGGGTTGTAGGAGCTCTGTGCCAGGCAGCAAGGACTAAGACCAAATACAGGCACACCTCAGAGATATTACAGGTTTCGTTCTAGACCACCACAAAAAAGCCAATATTGCAATAAAGTGAGTCACACAAGGTTTTTGATTTCCCAGTGCATATAAAAGTGATGTTTACACCATACTATAGTCTATCAGGTATGTGATAGTATTATGTTGAAAAAAAAGTACATACCTTAATTTAAAAATACTTTATTGCCAAAAAATGCTAGCAATAAAGCTAGCTGATCATCTGAGCCTTCAGCGAGTCATATAATCTTTTTGCTGGTGGAGAGTCTTGTCTTAATGTTGTTGGATGCTGACTGATCAGGGTGGTAGTTGCTGAAGGTTGAGATGACTGTGACAGTTTCTTACAATAAAACAACAATGAATTTTGCCACACTGATTGATCTTCCTTTCACAAAAGATTTCTCTGTATCATGTGATGCTGTTTGATAGAATTTTACCCACAGTAGGACTTGTTTCAAAATTGGACTCAATGCTTCAAACCCTACCACTGCTTTATCAAATAAATTCATGTAATATTCTAAATCCCTTTTTGTCATTTCAACAATGTCCTCAGCATCTTCACCAGGAGTAGATTCTATTTCAAGAAATCACTTTCTTTGCTCATCTTTAAGAAGCAACTCCTCCTCTGTTAAAGTTTTATCAGGACATTGCAGCAGTTCAGTCACATCTTCAGGCTGCATTCTAATTCTAGTTCTCTTGCTATTTCTGCCACATTTACAGTTACTTCTTCCACTGAATCTTGTACCCCTCAAAGTCATCCATGAAAGTTGGAATCAATTTCTTCCAAACTCCTGTTCATGTTGATATTTTTACCTCCTCCCATGAATCACAAATGTTCTTAATGGGATCTAGAATGGTGAATTTTATCCAGATGGTTTTCAATTTACTTTGCTCAGATCCATTAGAGGAATCACTGTCTATAGCAGCTATAGTCTTATAAAATGTATTTCTTAAATAATAAGACTTGAAAACAAAAATTATTCTTTAGTCCATGGGCTGCAGAGTGGATGTTGTGTTATCAGGCATGAAAATAACATTAATCTCCTTGTACATCTCCATCAGAGCTCTTTGGAACATTGTCAGTCAGCAGTAATATTTTGAAAGGAATCTTTTTTTTTTTTTTTTTTTTTAGCAATAGGTCTCAATAGTGGGCTTAAAACATTCAGTACAGCATGCTGTAAACAGATGTGCTGCCATTCAGGCTTTGCTGTTCCCCTTATAGAGCACAGAGTAGATTTAGCATACTTCTTAAGGGCCCTAGGATTTTTTGACTAGCAAATGAAAATTGGCTTCAACTTAAAGTCACTGGTGACATTAGCTCCTAAGAAGAGACTGATCTTATACTGTGAAGTTTGAAGCCAAGCATTGACTTCTCCTCTCTAACTATGAAAGTCCTAGATGGCATCTTCTTTTAATATAAGGCTGTTTCATCTACATTGAAAATCTGTTGTTTAGTGTAGTCACCTTCATCAAAGATTGTATTAGTCTGTTCTCACGCTACTAATAAAGACATACCCGAGACTGGCTAATTTACAAAGGAAAGCAGTTTAACAGACTTACAGTTCCACATGGCTAGGGAGGCCTCAAACAATCATGGTGGAAGATGAAGGAGGAGCAAAGAAATGTTTCACATGGTGGCAGGCAGACAGTTTGTGAAGAGGGACTCCATCAGATCTCCTGAGACTCATTCACTACCACAAGATCAGCATGACAGGGACCTGCCCCCATGATTCAATTACCTCCCGCTGGGTTCCTCTCATGACATGTGGAAATTATGGGAGCTACAATTCAAGATGAGATTTGGGTGGGGACACAGCCAAACCATATCAATGATCTTAGCTAGATCTTCTGGATAACTTGCTGGAGCTTCTACATCAGTACCTACTGCTTAACCTTGCACTTTTATTTTATGGAGGCGGCTCCTTTCCTTAAATCTCACAAAACAAACTCTGCTAAGTTCAAACTTTTCTTCTGTATCTTTCTTACCTCTCTCAGCCTTCATAGAGTTGAAGAGAGTTAGAACCTTGCTCTGAATTAGGCTTTGGCTCAAGGGAATATTATGGCTGGTTCGATCTTTTGGTGGGACTTTCTCCATATCAGCAATAAAGCCATTTTACTTTCTCATCATTTTTTGTGTTAACTGGAGTAGCATTTTTAATTTCCTCCAAGAATATTTAAGAATATTTCTTTTTCATTCGCAACTTGGCTGTTTGGTTCATGCGGTCTAGCATTTGGCCTGTCTAGGTTTTCAACATGTCTTCCTCACAAAGCTTAATTATTTTTAGCTTTTGATTTAAAGTGAGAAACACGCAATTCTTCCTTTGACTTGAACATTTAAAGGCAATTGTAGGGATTAAAAAATTTTTTTTATTTGTATGGCTACATAGTAGGTGTATACACTTTTGGGTTACATGAGATGTTTTGATACAGGCGTATCATATGGAATAATCACATGAGAGTAAATGGGGTATGTGTCCCCTCAAGCATTTATCATTACTTTGTGTTACAAACATTCCAATTATACTCTTTCAGTTATTTTTCAATATACTATAAATTATTGTTGACTGCGATAACTTTTGTGTTACTAGATCTTATTCTATTTCACCACATTTCTAGATCTTACTCTATCTAATTATAATTTTATACCCATTAATTATTCCCACCTCCCCACCACCCACATTGTAAAGTTATTGACTGGAATAATTTCAATATTATTGTGTCTCAAGGAATTGGAAAGCCCAAGGAGAGGAAGAGAGATGGGAACAGCATGTTGGTGCAGCTGTCAGAGCAGACATAACACCGATTAAGTTCACTCTTATTTGGGTGCAGTTCTTGCCATCCCCAAGCAATTACTAAAGTGACATTAAATATTACTGATCACAGATCACCATAACAGATATAATAATAGTGAAAAAGTTTGAAATATTGCAAGAATTACCAAAATGTGACACAAATACATGAAGTGAGCACACGCTGTTGGAAAAATGGCACCAATAGACTTGCTCGATGTAGGGTTGCCACACACTTTCAATCTGTGAAAAACAGTATCTGTGAAGCACAATAAAGCAAAGTACAATATGTCCAGGTATCTATGTATATACTTCTTATGATAAGACCACACCAAGTATATAAAATATTTTTCAAAGATGGCACTTGTTACTTCTTTGAGACTCTCAATATGTTGCATACCATGTTTAAGCTTCAAATTACTGATCTTAAGGAAATCAATGTTCTTATCTATCTGTACTGTTATCTTAATGTAAATTCAGTAGTGTGCCTAGTTAGTCAGGGTAGGATCCAAAATTCCAACCTGAAACAAAGACTTTTCTCTATTATAATGCCCAACATAACACCAAGGGTAATTAATAAACATACTAAGATGAACAATTATTCTTGACTTTAGGCAAAAAGAAAATTATTAAAAGATGTATTTATTAATCGAATGCTGTAATTTTTGTTATTATTTCTGTAAAGTTCTAAACTTGAAATCCTATAGAGGAGGAAAGAATAAAAAATTATCAAGGCATTCTGATTCATACAGAAAAAGAAGGGAATCAAATAATTATCACTGCTTACATGATCATCATTGTAGTTTTAGCTCCTTGTTAGTTCAGTGCTTTTTTGTATATTTACAGAGTTGTGTAGCAATCATTGCAGTCTCATTTTAGAACATTTCCATTGAGCTTAAAAGAAACTTGATGCCCACTTGTAGTCACTGTCTATTCCTACTCCCAGTCCTAAGCAATCACTATTTGCTGTCTGTGTACATTTGCTTATTCTGGACATTTTATATGAATAGAATCACACAATGTGTCATCTTTTGTAACTTTCTTCTTTCACTTAACATATAATATCTTTGAGATTCATTCACCTAACAGCATGTTTCAGTATTCATTCCTTTTAATTGACCAATCATACTCCCTTATATGGATATATGACATTTTGTTTATCCCTTTACCAGCTAATGGACATTTGGGTACTTTCCACTTTTGGGCTATTATTAATAAGGCTGCTATGAACATGTCCATACAAGTCTTCATATGGGTATGTGTTTTCATTTACCTTGGTTAGATATCTAGGAGTGAAATTACTGGGTCATATAATGAATCTATGTTTAACATTGTGAGACACTGCCAGTGTATTTCCAAATGCCTGTACCATTTTACTAACAGGATATGAGGGTTCCAGTTTCCCTATATCCTTCCCAACACTTGTGATTATCTGTTTTATTATTGTTATTATAGCCATTCCAGTGTGTGTGATGTGATGTCTCATTGGGTTTTTTATTTGCATTTCCTTCATGATTAATGATGTTGAGCATCATCTGATGTGCTTGTTGATTAGTCATTTATCTTCTTTGGACAAATATCTACCCAAATCTTCTGCCTATTTTTATAGTTAGGTTCTTTGGAGTTTTTTATTATTGACTTGTAAGAGTTTTAAAATATAGATACATGCTGGATACAATCGCTCATCAGATACATGATGTGCAAATACGTTCTTTCCATCTGCGGGTTGTCTTCACTTTTTTGATGTTGTCTTGTGAAGTGCAAATGATTTTTTATGAAGTACAATTTACCAATGTTCTCTTTTGACCACTTATGCATTTGGTGTCGCAGCTAAGAAATTATTACCTCATCTATGTGCACCATAATTACTCATATTTTTAAAGAATTATAGTCTTAGCTCTTACATTTAAATGTACGATTAATTTTGAATTAATCTTTGTACATTGTTATCCACAGTTTCAAATCCTTCCTTTTGTATATGGAGATCTGGTTTTTCTAGTAGGAGTTGTTGAAATGATTATTCTTTCCCAATTAAATTATCTTCGCACCCAAAGCTGAATTGATAAAAATTGTTAGCCAAGTTGTGTTCTCTTCTTATTTATTCAAGAATGATTCCAAATAAGAACCATTGCTACTTTCCATGTGTCAGATATCTAAATATTAAGAAAAATATTTCATCGCTATAAAATTCATACTTTCCAGTAAATTACATAAATTTTACCATACAATATTCAATACGGTAACATGTTCTGTATTTTAACTTTCGATTTTTTTTATAACTGTTGAATTTTGAACTATTGTATTTTGTAACCTCTCACTCTTAGGTGTTGTTATTCCAAATATTTTATTAATTAATTCAGAAACTATTGTGCGACTGTTATGAGTAAAGTACTTTGCATGATACAGTGAAGAATGCAAAGGTAAATGCTACTCTCAAGGTGCTTATGGACTAAAGCAAAAAACAAGACACATTTAGAAGCAAATATACTGGGAGGTAGAAGTCAGTCATCAAATAACACCAGAGTTGCAGATAAATGCTTATGTGAATTCGAAGATTACTTGCTTTTTGTTTCAGAAAAGTGCTAGTGGATGAAGAGATCAACAGTCTATATGACAGCAAATTTGGTTCCATGTTGGTCTTTAAAAGTAGTTAAGTTGGGAGGCCGAGGCGGGCGGATCATGAGGTCAGGAAATCGAGACATCCCGGCTCACACAGTGAAACCCCGTCTCTACTAAAAATACAAAAAATTAGCCAGGTGTGGTGGCGGGCACCTGTAGTCCCAGCTACTCGGGAGGCTGAGGCAGGAGAATGGTGTGAACCCGAGAGGCGGAGCTTGTAGTGAGCCAAGATCGCGCCACTGCACTCCAGCCTGGGCAACAGAGTGAGACTCTGTCTCAAAAAAAAAAAAAAAAAAGTAGTTAAGGGCAAAGATTAAGCAGTAAGTTTCTGATGAATATAAATAAAATATATGTAGCCGTTAAAAAGTATGATGTAGCCGTTAAAAAGTATGATCTGTGATTTAAAAAAAATGAATAATAATATTCATGTACAAGACATGACAGTTACCAATGTATTGCCTCTTAGCTCTCTTTGGTAGCTAACCAGCAGTAGTGTATTGGGCACTTAAAGCGTTTGTCTTTGACCATGAGCATGACCTTACTCTTTGTCAGTAGAGGGCAGTGAAGGGTCACTGCGGGAGGAAGGGGCTTCTCTTCCTGGTTCTTATTGCTACGTTTTGATTTTACATGGATCATTAGCAATGTGGACCATTAGCAATGGACCATTAGCAATGTGCTTCTGTGATGACATCTGGTGGTGTTTTTCCTCAGCCACATGCCCCGATGGGGCAGTCTGTTGATGACTTCACAGCCTAGTGACTTCACAGCCTAGTGACCACTTTGCCACAGTTCTCCCAACACAGACACTGCACACTGCTAACATAGACACATCCTCACTTCAGTGCCACACTCCTGAAGGCCCGCCTACCAACCTTAGCTCACCTGTGCCCTAAAGGGTTGTTTCTGCTTGCCCAACTGTGGCCCAACTATAGACCAGAGCTCTGGCCAGGACACCCCAGCAAACTATTCTGCTGTAGAGTAAGAGGGCTTCAACCACACTTTTCCCAATGACGTTTGGACCCCAGCCTTGGGATGGGAAATCCTTCCAGTTCATTCTTCTTCGAGTCCTCTACCTTAGCTCTAGGATACCATTTAGATTCTCTTACATCTTTATAGTTACTCTCCTATCAGTACTTAATAATTCTTCATATATTAAACTTTCTCTGTTTAAATCAGCATGTGGTTTCTGTATCTTGATTCTATCCCACACTGATTCCTGTTGCCACAAGTTATTTTGCTCAGTTAATATTACTGATTTTCAAATACTTCAGTTTATAGGGGTAAAGACTTAATTTCTTGATGCTATCCCTGAAAAGGAATTGGACAAGTTTAACTTATGTCATCTTCTCACTTGGCTTCATGGAAGATAGCATTTTCACTAGTGAATATTGGATATGGTCTAGCATTTCCACTGAGAAATAAACAGGCATTCATTCAAAAAAGTGTGATTGATCCTATTTCTAATTCAAATGCTTTGATTATTATTGAGTTATTCATATAGTAGATTTTCTAAGGATTCATTGTTTTTGGCCAAGATAAACCAAATGTGGTAGATGTAAACTATTTTCATATGGTCAAATACGTGATGATTATTTTAATGTGAAGGGTTTCATTGAAGCATAACTACATATGTAGAAGTTTTAATATGTATGAGGTCTGTAATTCACAAAATTGTTGGTTGATTCTTTCTATTTCACTTCTATTGGCGAAGGTTTGATTTACATTCAGGCCTGGTGGTAACCCTGTTAATAACCAAATTCAGTCTCTCATTTTAAACTTATAACTCTGGCAAAAGGGAAACCCTGGATGAAGTTGTTTTTAAACTTTTATGAATGATTCTTTTTAAACTCTTTAAACTCTGAACCCTTTTAAAAGTGAAAATGTTCATCACTTTCTAAAGAGTATCCACCAGGTAAAGTCCAGGTACACCAAGCAAATATGTATAAAACATTAAATTAAGAAAACTTTGCACTTTTTCCTCTATAGCAAAAATCATAAGGAGTAAGACATATGATATAAGCTATTTCCCCTAGGACTTCGCAAGGTTATTTGAAACATATCAGAAGTAAGTTGAGAAATTGTTTCATTTCTTTTGTTATTTTTATTCCTTGAGGAAATAACTTTTTTCAAGACCATGATACCAATTATTTTCTTCTCTACAAGCATTCCTGTGCTTTCTTACAACAGCATACTGGCAACACAAAGTAGCCGAATCGACTCAACGACAAATTTCTGTAAAGGCTGTTGGCTGAGAAATATCATTTGACGGTCTCATAGTCTCATATATAAAATGCACCTTAATTTACTCTTTTAATTTTTTTAAGACAAAGTCTGGCTCTGTCACCCAGGCTGGAGTACAGTGGTGCCACCTCAGCTCACTGCACCCTCCGCTTCCCAGGCTGAAGCAATCCTCCCACCTCAATCTTCCAAGTAGCTGGAACTACACGCCCGTACCACCATGACTGGTTAATTTTTGTTATTTTTTGTAGGGACGGGGTCTTGCCATGTTGCCCAGGCTGTTCTTGAGCTTGTGAGCTCAAGCAATACACCTGCCTCAGCCTTCCAAAGTGATGGGATTACAGATGTGAGCCACCATGCCCAACCCCATTTACTTTTTAGACCACCACAATCATTATTATATCATAGCACTCCAGGTTCACAGAGATGATTAGGGACAGCTATGTTGGTAATTCAATGGATTCTGTTCTCTTCTTACCTTACTAGGTTATGCTGTAACATTAGACAATGTTCATCATTATCTCTTTCTTACTCTCTCTTCCCCGTTACTTCTTCCAGAAAATGGGGTTTGGTTTGTTTGTATTCTGCAAAGATTAAAGTTGAATTCTAACAATGAAAGCATTCATTTTGACTAAAGTCTAGTTCCATAATTTTTCTTAGAAAGTATGGGCAAATCTGTTTATATCTCTTTTCAATTATTTTCCTACTATCTCTACATACCACCAATAAAATTAACTAAATTTAGTTTTATTTCAAATCACTCACTGGTTCTTTTATTCAAAAGATATTAATAAGCATAGTGTCAGGCACTATGCCATGAGCAGAGATATATTTCCAGGAAATTGATATAATAGGAAGAAACTAGGGCTAGAGTCAGGCAAATCGGTATTCATATCCCAGCTCTAGCTATATACAGTATCACTTTAATTAGCTACATTTTTTTCTGACTTTTGTTTCTTCATCTGTAAAATAGTGATAATAATATATATTTTCACACTGTATTGTAAAGTCTAAAGTTATGTTCACTGACACATAATGCAATTCTTGGCACTTAGTAGATGCTTTAAACACTATTAGTGCTCTTTATGGTATTTTTTTCTAAGTGACTAAAATATCATATTAATTTTATATGCCTCATGGGTCCTCAGTCCTTTACCTTTATCTACCTGGTGAATTTCCTTTTAGTTTACAAAACCCACTTCAGCTCTCACCTACTTAGGAAGCTTCTCTTAACATTTTTCCCCCTCATTGTATCCCAAAAGAATTGATTATATCCTCTTCTGTGCTTCTTCCGTGTCTCAAAGATAACTTATTGTTATACTTCCTCAATATTTATTTATTTATTTATTTATTTATTTATTTATTTATTTATTTATTTAAGACAGAGTCTTGCTTTGTCACCCAGGCTGGAGTGCAGTGGTGCGAACTCAGCTCACTGCAACCTCCACCTCCCAGGTTCAAGTGATTCTCCTGCCTCACCCTCCCGAGTAGCTGGGACTACAGGTGCCTGCCACCATGCCCGGCTAATTTTTGTGTTTTTAGTAGAGACCGGGTTTTGTCATGTTGGCCAGGCTGGTCTTGAGCTCCTGGCCTCAGGTGATCTGCCTGCCTTGGTCTCCCAAAGTTCTGGGATTACAGGCATGAACAACCGTGCCCAGCCTACTTCCTCAATATTATAATCTATTGGTATTCAACTGTGTCTGGCCCAACAGACTGCCTGCTCCTCTAAAGCAGAAACTGTCATATATATATATGACAAATCCAAAGTCAGGCTTGAAATCTAGTAGGCAGCTCAAAAATGATTTATTCTTAAACAGAATTGAACCATGCCTTAAGGTACAAAAGTTGTGCATTATCCACAAAATAGCATAGAATATTACTGAAACTTTGTTGAATGGTATTTTCTCTGAAGTACCCATGTTTCTTCAAAGGACATACTTTTGTTCTTACTTATGGCTGTGTAATATTCCGTAGTGTATGTGTACCACATTTTCTTTATCCAGTCAACCATGAATGGACATCTAGGTTGATTGCATGCCGTTGCTATTGTGAATAGTGCTGCAACGAATATATGCATGCATGTGTCTTTTTGGTAGAATGATTTATAGTCCTTTGGATATATACCCAGTATTGGGATTGCTGGGTCAAATGGTAGTTCTGTTTTCACTTATTTCGAGAAATCTTCGAACTGCTTTCCACAGTGGCTGAACTAATTTCCATTCCCACCAGCAGTGTGTAAGGGTCCCTTTTCCCTACAACTTTGCCAACATCTGTTATTTTCAGACTTTTTTTTTTTTTTTTTAATGGAGTCTTGCTCTGTCACCCAGGCTGGAGTGCAGTGGCACGATCTTGGCTCACTGCAAGCTCTGCCTCCCGGGTTCACGCCATTCTCCTGCCTCAGTCTCCTGAGTAGCCAGGACAACAGGCACCTGCCACCACGCCTGGCTAACTTTTTTGTATTTTTAGTGGAGATGAGGTTTCACCATGTCAGCCAGGATGGTCTCAATCTCCTGACCTCGTGATCCACCTGCCTCGACCTCCCAAAGTGCTGGGATTACAGGCGTGAGCCACCGTGCCCAGTTCATGACTTTTTAATAATAAATAGTCATTCTGACTGGTGTGAGATGGTATTCTCATTGTGGTTTTGATTTGCATTTCTCTAATGATTCGTGACGTTGAGCACTCTTTCATATGCTTGTTGGTCGTGTGTATGTCTTCTTTTGAGAACTGTCTTTTTAATTCTTTGCCCATTTTTAAATGAAATTGTTTTTCACTTGTTGATTTGTATTAGTTCCTTATAGATACTGGATATTAGACCTTTGTCATATGCATGGTTTGCAAATATTTTCTCCCATTCTGCTGGTTGTCTGTTTACTCTATTGATAGTTTTGTTTTTGTTGTGCAGATGCTTTTTATTTTAATTAGGTCCCGCTTGTCTATTTTTGGCTTTGTTGCAATTGCTTTGGGAGACTTTGTCATGAAATCTTTGCCAAGGCCTTAGTCGAGGTATTTCTTAGTTTTCTTCTAGGGTTTAGAGTTTTAGCTCTTACATTTAAGTCTTTAATCCATCTTGAACTGATTTTTGTATATCTGAAAGGAAGGGGTCCAGTTTCAATCTTCTGCATATGGTTAGCAAGTTATCCCAGCACAATTTGTTTAGCAGGGAGTCTTTTCTGCCTTGCTTGCTATTATCAATTGTGTTCAAGATCAGAACGTTGTGTGTGTGACTTTATTTCTGGGTTCTCTCTTCTGTTTCATTGGTCTATGTGTCTGGTTTTGTACCAGTACTTTGCTGTTTTGGTTACTGTAGATTTGTATTATAGCTGGGTGGTGTGATGCCTCTGACATTTTTCCTTTTGCTTAGGATTGCTTTGGATAGTCAGGCTCTTTTTGGGTTTTATATGAATGTTCAAATAGTTTTTCTTTTTTTTTTTTTTTTTGAGACGGAGTCTGGCTCTGTCGCCCAGGCTGGAGTGCAGTGGCCGGATCTCAGCTCACTGCAAGCTCCGCCTCCTGGGTTTACGCCATTCTCCTGCCTCAGCCTCCCGAGTAGCTGGGACTACAGGCGCCGCCACCACGCCCGGCTAGTTTTTTTTTGTATTTTTTTAGTAGAGACGGGGTTTCACCATGTTAGCCAGGATGGTCTCGATCTCCTGACCTCGTGATCCGCCCGTCTCGGCCTCCCAAAGTGCTGGGATTACAGGCTTGAGCCACCGCGCCCGGCTCAAATAGTTTTTCTAATTCTGTGAAAAATGACACTGGTAGTTTGATAGAAATAGCATTGAATCTGTAAATTGCTTTGGGTGGTATAGTTATTTTAACAATATTAATTCTTCCTATCTATGAGCATGGAATGTTTTTCTATTTGTTTGTGTCATCTCTGATTTCTTTCTTTTTTTTTTTTTTGAGACGGAGTCTCCCTCTGTAGCCCAGGCTGGAGTGCAGTGGCCAGATCTCGGCTCACTGCAAGCTCCGCCTCCCGGGTTCACGCCATTCTCCTGCCTCAGCCTCCCGAGTAGCTGGGGCTACAGGCGCCCGCCACCACGCCTGACTAATTTTTTGTATTTTTTTTTAGTAGAGATGGGGTTTCACCATGTTAGCCAGGATGGTCTCGATCTCCCGACCTCGTGATCCACCCGCCTCGGCCCCCCAAAGTGCTGGGATTACAGGCGTGAGCCACCGCGCCTGGCCTCTGATTTCTTTTATCAGTGTTTCATAATTCTTGTTATAGAGATCTTTCATCTCTGTGGTTAGTTGTATTCCTAGATATTTTATACTTTTCGTGGCTATTGTGAATGAGAATGCATTATTGATTTGACTCTCAGCTTGGATGTTATTGGTGTATAGAAATGCTATTGATTTTTGTACGTTAATTTTTCATCCTGAAACTTTCCTGAAGTTGTTTGTTTGATCTAGGAGCCTTTGGGAAGAGACTGTGGGGTTTTGTTTTCTAGGTATAAAATCATATCATTTTCAAAGAGAGATAGTTTGACTTCCTCTCTTCCTATTTGGATGCCTTTTATTTCTTTCTCTTGCCTGATTGCTCTGGCTAGGGCTTCCAGCATTATGTTGAGTAGGAGTGGTGAGAGTGAGCACCCTTATTTTGTTTCAGTTCCCACGGAGAATACTTTCATCTTTTGCCTCCTCAGTATGATGTTGGCTGTGAGTTGGTTATAGATGGCTCTTATACTTTGGCCTAATTTGTTGAGGGTTTTTAACATGAAGAGATGTTGAATTTTATTGAAAGCCTTTTCTGCATCTATTAAGATGATCATGTGGTTTTTTGTTTTTAGTTCTGTGTATGTGATGAATCACATTTATTGATTTGCATATATTGAACCAACCTTGCATCCTAGGAATAAAGCCTACTTGATCATGGTGGATTAGCTTTTTGGATGTGCTTCTGGGTTCAATTTGCTAGTATTTTGTTGAGGATTTTTGTGTCTATGTTCATCAGAGATGTTAGCTTAACGTTTTCTTTTTTCATTGTGTCTCTGTCAGGTTTTGATAGATAGATATTTAGATAGATAGATATTTCTTGTGAATTGTTACAAATGCAAGAGAAGAAAACGTCATCCAAACAAAGCAGATTGCACACAAATATTTCTACAATGACCTCTGTTTATCTAGATATAAGTTTTCTAATTCTACAGGTCTCTAGAACACAACTTCAAATAGAGGCTAGGTGTGGTAGCTCATGCCTGTAATCCCAGAACTTTGGGAGACCAAGGTGGAAGGATTGCTTGAAGCTAGTAGTTCAAGATCCACCTAGGCAGCAAAGTGAGACCCTGTCTCTACAAAATATTTTTAAAAATTAGCTGGTCAGGTGATACACATCTGTACTCCAAGCTACTGAGGAGGCTGAGGAAGGGATCACTTGAGCCCAGGAGTTCAAGGCTGCAGTGAGCTATGATCATGCCACTGCACTCCTGCCTGGGTGACAGGGCAAGACCCTATTTTTTTTTTAATTGAATACAAGTACCTTTGAACATACCAAATATAATTTTATATCTCTTACTTCAAAGTGAAGTCCAGATAATCTCACATATAAACATTTTTAAACATATATCAGATCTCTAGAGATGGTTTTTATCTGATTTTCAAACCCTGGCATTTAGAAAAAACAAATTAATAAAGACTAAAGGATGAGGTAGGCATTGAGATTTCTAGAACTATTAATAGGTTTCCCCTTCTAGGAAGGAAGGTGAAAAAAGTTTCAAAAATAGAAACAAAGTATAATTACTGTACATATGTAAATTGTTAAAAAAGAAAACATTGGAAGGCCAAGGCGGGCAGATTGCCTAAGCTCAGGAGTTCAAGACCAGCCTAGGCAACAAGGTGAAACCCTGTCTCTACTAAAATACAAAAAGTTAGCCAGGCGTGGTGGCATGCACCTGTAGTCCCAGCTACTCGGGAGGGTGAGGCAGGAGAATTGCTTGAACCCGGGAGGCTTAGGTTGCAGTGAGCCGAGATCATGCCACTGCACTCCAGCCTGGGCAACAGAGCCTGACTCTGTCTCAAAAAAAAAAAAAAAAAAAAAAAAACATAAATAAAAATTAAAAAAAGAAGAAGAAATAAATATATAGTATTTTTAGATTTACATCACTAATGGTGAATGCTTTGAGTATTTTGTTAAATCTAGTGGTAAACTCTATGAAAGGGCAAATTTGGAGGTCTATATTTGAGAAAAGTGATTAAAGAACTTCAGGACTTTCATCTTAACTCAGTATCTTCAAATTTCAACAAAACCAAAACAAAAACAAAAAGTCACACATATATTAAAATAGTCCTCTAGAATAGCATAGAATAAAATCACTATGACCTTGTGAAAAGAAATTGTCACATCAATGTAATTTTCTTTTGAGTTAAAGCAAAATGTCATGTTGATCAAGAAAAAAATAATGGATACCACTTATCTGTGTTTTAAGAAGGTATTTGCATATCTGTACATGTATACGTTCTTATAAGAAGCGTGATCTTTCAGGCCAGGCGCAGTGGCTCACGCCTGTAATCCCAGCACTTTGGGAGGCTGAGGTGGGTGAATCACGAGGTCAGGAGTTCAAGACCAGCCTGGCCAACATGGTGAAACCCCATCTCTACTAAAAATACAAAAATTATGTGGGTGTGGTAGTGGGTGCCTGAGGCAGATAATTGCTTGAACTGGGGAGGTGGAGGTTGCAGTGAGCTGAATTCACACCACTGCACTCCAGCCTAGGCGACAGTGTGAGATACTGTCTCAAAAAAAAAAAAAAGAAAAACGTGATCTTTCATCCCTGATTTCCAATTTTCATATCAGAATTATGGACTACCACATGAACAAAAGAAATTGAACTTTCAGTGTCAGTTGATAGTAACAATAGGCATTGACTCTCAAAAGTCTTCTGTGGAGTCAATAACTCTTTGAGAGAATTTGCATTTTATTAAATACTTACATTTGTATAATTTTAAAAGAACATAGTGTGTATGTTTGTAAGACATGTATTTAACATGAATCCAAAACTGGAGTGGGACATTATGGATTCTTGAAAACTTTAGAATAAAACTGGACCTAATTGTCTGCAATTATTCATCTGTATCATATTGCTTTTAGGGGAGGGTTCAAGTGGTTCAAGACAGGTAATGATGATTTTATGACATCCTGGAGAAATATATTAATTATAACATATCTAAATTAATCTAAAGACTGTTACCATTTGATAGCTTTCATGCTGGATATTAAAATTAAATATAAATTTTAAGTGAAACTGATATTAATAGCTCTGAGGAATGTATAAATAGGAATCAGAATAATTTTGAAACCTTTAGGAATTGGCCCATCAAGGCAAGTAAGACTCTAGTGTCAAGTTTGGTTAGCTTGTAGTATATTTTGAACCAAGAACAAACTATACAAATAACAGGATGGCAGAGAAGCTAATTAGCCACAAATTTGGTAGAACCAATAAGGTTCTTTTATTTAACAGGCAATCGATAAATATTTGTTGTTTCTGATTGATAGCAGGAAGAATAGGATAAATATGGCATTTTTTTATATTTAAAGATCAATTTTATTGTTTCAGTCCCCCTTTTTTAAAATGTCAAACTGGCTTGTAAAATGTCACAGGCTAAATAAGGTATTATATTACTAAAAAACTTCATACAGTAATTCATACTAAGGGAAATGTACACAAAAATCAGACATCATCTTTTTACCGTTCTTATCATCATTATTCTATTATAGTTTCTACCCTAAGGAGATTAGTGAAGTTGGGCAGAAATTAGAAGGGAGCAAAAGAGGAATACAAATAATTATATCATACCTATATTATGAGGTTAAAATATTGAAAATTTTTCAGCTTGGAAAAGAGAAAATTAAACAGAGACATAATAACTGCCTTCAATTGTATGGAGGTTTGTCACAAGGAGGGTACATAATTGAATTTGTATCCCTGTGGAAAGATGAATCATTAAAAATGGGTATAAACTGTAGCAATGGGGAGCTTATTTGTTTATTTTCTATTTCCGAAAATTATTTGATCTGGCTTACAACATCAAATACAATATAAAGCAGAATAATAAAGACCAAATGAGCTAAAAGGAGTGGTGAAATAGACGTTGCCAAATTCAGAAGTATAACAGCAATTTTTGTTTGATCCTGAATTTGGCTTTGTGTTTTTAACAGCTGAAGGGGAAGGGTAGGAGCACATGGAGGATTATGTAGATAGATCCCATAGACTACACAGGAAAGGAGCACCCTGCCCATCTCTGATAGCCCTATACCCTCAAGTGTGTAACAGCATCGTTGCAGTTTAATAGGTCCTTTGGTGTTTGGTTGTTTGGTTGATTGGCATTTAATGATCTTTTGTTGTTGTTAAATTGTACTCTACTCCATGCTTAGCAACTAAATTATTAGAAGATGAAATTGCTAGTGAGATGCCAACTGAATAGAACTTTCTGGTATTTTTATCATATCCAACTTATTTTCTGCATTTGGCCGTACTTCGAAACATCTAAAATGCTAGATATTTTTATACTAAGATTCTTTGAATTTTGGAGTGCAACATTCAGAATGTTATTCCTTATTTCTGCCAAGAGATTATATAATGACATATAAAACTGTGACTTTATGTGGAAAATAAATTTGACTCAATTTAATATTCTGGGCACAACTTACTATCAACTACACTAAAACTTGTTCTGTCTGGCAGGTATTCTCTGGGGTCTAAATTGATCATTTAAAAGGACACCTTCAATCACTCAACTCATTAAGTGGCTCAGTGATTCTGTTTGCCAGTAGTCCATTCCAACACGTCTATCAGTATGCAATTCTCAAAATCAGTCATTCTCCAAGGCTCATTCCTTTTTTTCTCATTTAATATTTAAGGTGTAATAATAATGACTTTCTTTTTTTCTTATCAGATGTTTTATCCATCCTTCATAACATAGAGCTCTGGTATCCCAACTTGGTATTTGTCTAAGTGCTTGAAATAATGTTAAAGATCATTTTTGTGTATGTGAAAGATTTGACTGATAAGGATTCTTTTAGCCTATTTTCATGAAAAAGTGGGATGACTCAATTTCTCAATGTGAAAACATGTTGGGGTCATGAGTGTTTCTAATGAAATATCAGTCTTGCTGCCTGAATTTCTGGTTTTAAAACAAGAACATTGAACTGTGAAAGATTAGACCCGATTTAAATCTCAAACTTTCTCCTGACAATGGTTATCACTTTATTACCTGTGATATTTAACTTTGCTGAACCTCCATTTTTTTCTCTATAAGGTAGTCAGTTAAAACAAAAGTTTAAGAACATGTTGTGTTCAGTGTTTTTACATTGTGCTTTTGTTAGAACACTTGTGTTCAAAACATAAGGGCACATTTAAGCAGGTATAAGTAAAATGGTTTATTTGTTATAAGCATTCAATTGAAAATCCCATAGGCCAAAACCCAAGTAAGCCATAAAGAGATTAAACTGGAATGAGAAATCCAGAAACATATCAAAACAGCCTACATTCTTTCTGAATGCTTGCATGGCTACTGTTATTTCTGGGTTTTTTTTTCTGTTTTGGACGATACCTTCTGCTTGCTTATGGCCACACATAGCTTCCTCATCCTCAACTCTGGGTCATGTAGTGCATCTTCTCATAACATTCTGACTCACTCACTCTTATCTCATTTAAACACCCAGAAAGCAAATTCTATTGTTTCAGTTAAGCCTATAGATGAGTCCCCCTGTGATCAGTGTCCTCATAAAACCTACCAAGTCGTGGCCATGGGAAAGGGGTGAAATAGTCACACGGTATAAACATAGTTTATACTTTCCTCCATGGGTTACATGGAGGACAATTTCAAAAAAGGAGGGCTGAATTGGCACCTATCGTGTTATTATAAAAATTTTTCACATTTTATAAATGATAGAATTGAAGCTAAGGAAGGCCAAGGCACTATTTTAATATCACGTTTCATTAAGGACTACAACCAAATTTTGAACCTGACTATTCTTATTCTAAGTCTAATGATCTTATCACAAAACTTACCTGGTTGAGAAAATAAATCTCCATGTCAGAAATGATCTGTTCCTACCTGAGCATGGTGGCTCATGCCTTTGATCCCATTGACTCCGGAGGCTGAGGCAGAAGGATCACTTGAGGCCAGGAGTTCAAGACTAGCCTAGGCAACATAGTCAGATCTCATCTGTACAAAACAATTAAAAATAAAACCAAAAGATATGACCCATTCTAACATTTAAATTAATTGAATCATGGATACATCTTTAATCAACAAACCAATACCTGCATGAATCGACTCAGTCCCTTAGGTACCAAAGGCTTGCTTTTTGTATTTGTAATGGATGCTTTTCCTAGACCATTCTCTATAACGGTGTTTCTCAAAATTTGCCCATTCATAAACTATGAGTGCTACATCCTAATCACCGGGACAAGCAGTTTAAATACAGATCCTAGGTCCACCTCTGAAACAAAATCTTGGGGTGGGACCTTGGACTATGTGTTTTCAAAAATATCTCCAGATGATTTTTATGAATGCAATGGTCTATATTTTCAAAGTTTAGTGTCTACTAGATAAACAGAAATCAATATGCCATATTATTTAAGTTCTCCACAAAGATGCCTTTATTTGATTAAAATTTAATATTACATTCTTGGATTTTAAAGAAAAAAATATCTGAATGAAGTTCTAAACATTTGTTTTATGGTTACATGTTTTAGTTTCCTTAGTTGGATGATAACACTCGTGTTAGAATGAGACGGGTGGGAAGGACAGTGATATTTGCTCTTCCTATAGCCCGTGCACTGAGCAGATGACCTAGGATAAGGCATTGATGATGAATTCAGTCAGTTATTCATTCATTCAAAAAAAAATTACTGAGCCCACTGTGGCAAACATTTTGGTTTCTTCAATATGTTGCATAGAATGAAACATCAAGCACAAGACATTTAGTTGATTTCATTATGGCACTAAAGTATTTGACTTTTTCAAGGCTGAAGTTGACTTCTCTGCCTTCCTGAGCTGTAGGGAAAAGGGTCTTGCCTTGCCTATGCAGCCAGCAAGATGTATCAGTTAAGAAAAGTGCTGAGTAATGCCTGCAAATGTAGCAGGCAGTCAGCCTCTTCTCTGCAGTTTGGTTCATGTCCTCTACCCATGCTATTTAACCCCTGATGTTTTTATAGCCCTATTTCTAAACTCAAAATGAACCTCAAACTGAATAAGGCATACAATAAATGTATCCATATTTTCTTTATTCAATTCAGTAGCATCTAAATCCCTCTTGTGAGGACCCTCTGCTTTGGTCATTAGATAGTTAAAAAGATTGAAAATTATTATATCTCTAGTTTCTAAAAATTGCTAAATGATTTTCTAAGGTAAACACCTTTCTGTGTATCCAGTGCTTAACAGAATTAACGTTAGTTATGTGAGTTTTCAAAATAAAGAAAGGAAAAAAAGGAAATCTCTTTTTTGTCTCAGCCAACAGCAAGCAGGGCTGCTCCGGAAAGAAATGATTTTATTTCTAGCCTCTGCGGCATCTCCCTACCGCATTAGTATGTTGCTGCAAAGCTATGCATTGTGTAACTTTCCCCATCCGTCAGTCAGCTGTGCAGTTCTCTTCCCTATAAAATCATAGTTCCACAGGAGACAAAAAGAAAAATATAATGCAGGTTAGTTCATTATATCCTGACATCTGTTTCATGCAGATTGTGATGCCATAAAATACTAGTAATTTAAAGAGAACGTAATTGTGGTTTGAAATCACTTGGGTAAATCGTGTTATTTTAAAACACAAGTCTTAGGAAAATGAAACTTAAACTTTGCACTATTTGATTAGGAGTAACAAACAACAATATGAATAAACCAATGGATATAAAATATTAGACTTTGGTACTTAGAATATGTTTTAAGAGTTTGCTTCTAGTATGAGTTTTAATAAGCAATTATTCATTAACTGAAAATTTTTGAGGACCTATTAAGCACCTATATTCTTCTGGGTACTATGGGAAGTGAAAAGGGAGTTTGAAGTTTGTGGCAAATGTATAGTAGTTATTACATTTTATAAGAAAATGTCTCATGCCTAGTGACTGGTAAAGACAATAAAGGCTGTAGACCGTGGTGACTAGTGAAGAACCTATGACCTGGCTTCTGCTTAAAGAGAGCTCAATGTTGCCAAATTCCTATTTGCCCTTTCACTTTTGCTAGAAGTGTATTGCGTCACTTGTAAGATTAAGGGGAAAATATACTTATTCTGTTTCCCAAAAGTTTATAGGTTTCTGACTTTCACAAATGCTTAAGAGCACTCTTCTCTTTGTTGTTATGGCCCTCCAGGTGTAACAGTTTAATTTTTAGATGTTTAAATTATTTTCTCTTTCTTGCTGGACACAATGGCTCATGCCTGTCATCCCAGCAACTTGGGAGGCAGAGGCAAGAGTAACACTGAGGCCAGGAGTTCAAGACCAGCCTGGGCAACATAGAGAAACACTGCCTGTACAAAAATTTAAAAATCAACTGGGCATGCTGGTATGCATCCCAGCTACTTAGGAGCCTGAGGTGTGAGGATCACTTGGGGCCAGAAGTTTGAGGCTACAGTGAGCCATGATCTTGCCACTGCACTCTAGCCTGGCTGACAGGGTAATACCCTATATCAAAAAAAAAAGAAAGAAGGAAAGAAGGAAGGGAGGAAGCGAGGAAGGGAGGAAGGAAGGAAGGAAGGAAGGAAGGAAGGAAGGAAGGAAGGAAGGAAGGAAGATAATTTCTTTGGTTTGTATAGGACCTACTGAGCTAAAGTGAAGTGACAAATTCAACAAAGGAGGAGTCATTAATGTGGAAAGATGCACTACTCATATATTTGAGGATAATCTTACATCAATACTTTTAATAATGAAAGAAACATGAAAATCTGCTTATCACTGGTTTTATTACCATCATCCATGTTTGAAAAATAAAACCCACCACTGGTTCCTCTCATGAGTATTTCATTGTTCAGGAAAAATCCTAGAATGAGTGAGTTTTTTCTGGCACTACCACCTTACACTCTGTACGCCCATTCCATCTTTTTATATAGTCTCTTCTTGGCACGTTGATAATTCATTCCATCAGAAAATCCCCACTAAAAGTAATTCATCCACATGTATTCTTCCACTAAAATTAACAGGTCCCAGCCAACCCCACCCTCTACCTAATCAACCAAAAAAAGCACTCTTAGGCCCCTGTCTGACTGATTAACCCACTTCGACAATGAGAAATGCATTTTACATTGAGAAGTAAGTAGTCTCATTGATGCATAAACAACTCATATGCTCCCAGAGATACTTGTCTTTTAAAAGGGACCACTTGTTAACTGAACTGAAAATGCTAATAAATTGAATTTCAGGAAACAGGAAAATAATTTTTTTAGCAGAGAAGACTTTCTTCATATTTAGGGCTACTACATTTGGAAAATAAACATACAAACTGTCCAGTTATATTTGACTTTCAGATAAACAATGAATAACGTTTACTAGCAGTGGGCCCCAAATATAGACAATGAGAACACATGGACACAGGGAGGGGAATATCATACATCGGGGCCTATCGGGGGGTAGGGACTAGGGGAGGGATGGGAGAAATACCTAATGTAGATGACGGGTTGATGGGTGCAGCAAACCACGATGGCACGTGTAAACCTAAGTAACAAACCTGCAAGTTCTGCACATGTATCCCAGAACTTAAAGTATAATAAATATTTAAAAAATTGAATGAGGTATGCTTATGCTTTAAAAAATCAGTCATCTGAAATTCAAATTGTACTGTGTGGCATGTATTTTTTCTGGCAACCCTGTTCAGATATCTTAAATCATCATGATGGTTACTCATATCCTCCATGTCATAATGCTGACCTTGGGTCTCCCTACCTCCAATCTGCCAGTCAAGACCCTTTGGACATCAGTATGTTTCCTTCACCCAACATTCTACCTAGAAAACAACAACAGTTGTCCCAACAAATCAGGTACTCTTCTAGGCCAGCTTGGTAACATTCTAAAACAAGAATGCCCTACCTAGCCCAGGGGCTTTGAGACTTTACTGGGGGTGAAGGTAGGGTAGCAGGTGAGATATACTTGGGAATTTAAAGAAAAGAAAATGTAATTTGAGTGTAGGCTTTAGCTGACTGTAATAATAGTATTTAAATTATTTATAAGGTTTTAACAAAGCGTATAATTGAACAATTTCAGCTGTCACCTGCTATTGAGGAAAACAAAAAGGAAAATTTTCTCAGCACTTAAGTAATGTTAGAAAACATATTGATATGAAGGAGTAGAAACGAATCCAAAAAAGCATGCATTTTTTTCTTTCACAATTTTTGTTTTAACTATATCTTTTTCCAGTTCTTCATCACTGACACCTGAAAATAGGCATTGGCACCACAAAAATAGTTAGATGGAGAGAATGCAGAACATGAATTGAACTTTATGTTCTGTTGTCTCACATGTTTATCAACATTCAGTTTGATGTACCAAAAATATCTTTAAATGATATGCACATTTTAATGTGCATCTAGATTAGAGAAATATCACTCTGGTCTGATAACTTCATGGGATTGTGAATACAGGTGATGTGATGGATGGCTGCCTAATTATTTTAAAAATGATTTGGTGACAATAATTCAAGATTGTGTTGCAGCTCATGCCCTTACCCACACACACACACACACACACACACACACACACATACACACACACACACTGACTTATGGGATTGAGAGAGATGTTCAGTTTTCAAAGTCAATGTTTCAGTGTTCAACCTCCATTTTCCTCTACTCTGGGACTTTAAAAAATGAATCTGTTAAAATCAGGAATACCTAAATTTCCAAGTAAAGATCCAAGAAGCCTAAAGCCTAAAGTCTGTTTCATAAATGAGCTTCTACAATGAATTTGGTTACTTTGCAGAATTCTCAATATTACTCTTCTCCATTTGCCAACTTCATAGTCTCCACATCTCTCACCAGTGCTTTGCACATTGTCTATATTCAATAAATATTAAAGAAATGAACAAAGTTGACTGTATAGACCATGTCTCTTAGTCCATTTAGTATTGCTATAAAAGAATACCTGAGGCTGGGTAAATTTTTTTTTTTTGTAAAAAGGAGGTTTATTTGACTTATGGTTCTTCAGACTGTACAAGAAGCATGGCACCAGAAGCAGCTTCTACTGAGGGCCTCAGGTGAGTTCACCGCATGACAGAAGGCAAGGGCAGCCTGTGTGGGTAGAGACCACATGACCAGAGAGGAAACAAGAGACAGGGTGAAGTGCCAGGCTTTTTTTTTTTTTTTTTTTGAAATGGAATTTTGCTCTTGTTGCCCAGGCTAGAGTTCAATGGCATGCTCGGCTTACCGCAACCTCCGCCTCCCAGCCTCCCAGGTTCAAGTGATTCTCCTGCCTCATTACGGGCATGCACCACCATGCCCAGCTAATTTTATATTTTTAGTAGAGACGGGGTTTCTCCATGTTGGTCGGGTGATCTCAAACTCCCGACCTCGGGTGATCCACCCGCCTCAACCTCCCAAAGTGCTGGGATTACAGGTGTGAGCCACCGTGCCAGGCTGCTCTTTTGTTGTTGTTGTTGTTTTAAACCAGTTCTCATGAGAACTAACAGAGTAAGGACTCACTCGTTACAGTGAGGATGAGGTGAAAACCATTCATGAGGGATCCACCCATGACCCAGACACTTCCCATTAGGCCCCACCTCCAAAATTAGGGATCAAATTTCAACATGAGATTTGATGGAGACAAATAAACCATATCCAAATTATAGCACCAACTGTCATACACCTAGACAGAAATAGACCTGGCTCAATGTCACATCTGCTGTGACAGATGTCCTGGACATCTGGTAGTGTCCATTCTATACAAATCTGTGATAATCATCAGCTGCTAAGCTCTCAGGCAAGACAAAACCGTATAAGAATCCCTAGAGGGTCTCTTCAACCTGGACCAGTATGCTACAGAAGGAATATAGTGAGAATGACTGACTTCACGTGACAGACTGAAAGCAAACTTAAGTAGACGTTTATATGATTATCACCTGAAGAATGATGAGGTTCATAAATTTGGAAAGGAGAACTTTATTTCTCGTAAAGGGCTGCAGCCTGCAGTGTGACCTTCTGACAGGTTGGGAAGCATAACTTCCAGCCAGAAGCCAGAAACAGACACTTCAAGGGAGGGAAAAAAGGGAACAAAAATTTATGCTAAGCACGGTAAGTTGTAGGAGGAATCATGAATATTTATGAGAGGAGAAGCATGCACATCCTCAACTGAGCTTCATGCCCCTTCGTGGGATCCATGTGGAAAAAATGGCAGCATTAGCATGCTCTGAGGGTAGAGTTTTCGACCCTCTGACATTAAAAGGTGAAGCAGAGGGCACAAAAATCCTTACTGCACATTCTCAGTGGAATGGCTAGAATCATTCCCTAGGGGGTGGTCTCTTATGAGGCACAAATGGAGGGACAGTGTCAGGTGGTTTGTCCATGTCAGTGGGGGAGTCTTTTGAAAGGGCTGGTTTCTATTTACCCCTTAGGGAAGAAAGCCTCATAGTGGTTAGTGAGGGAGGGGTTATAAGGAGGTATGTGACTCCCCGATTCCATCATGGCTGAGAATTTAGTCTTCAAGATTACTCTGGGATCCTTTTGGCCAGGAGAAGGTCAATTCAGTCAGGAGGCTTAGAATTTTATTTTCAGTTTACATGATAAATTAAGCATAATTTTATATCATACATGATAACATACAGAAAATTTAATATAGTGAGCTTCTGAATCAGGAAATTATCTCTGCCTTTCATCTTTCAAGACCTATTTTCTGTAAGTTCTTTCAGCTTTCTCTATACCAAAATGGTTCTTCTTTGAACAAGAATCCATAGTAACCATTGCAGATAATATGCCTTTGCTTAGAATTGTTCCATGTCTAGATTTTATATATACAGAATTTGAACTAACTGAATCCTGCAGCTCTGATACTTCTAGTCTCAATTTTTCATAACTCAGGGAGGTTTCATTTGTCTTCAGGTCATTTGGAAAAGTGAAAGTGTCAAACACCTGATACTCATTCCGCAGAGTAGTTAATTTGTGCTTAACACTCTCCTCTCCCCGTTCCTGGATCTGTTTCTCTTTCCCCTGTAGTTTTTCTCTGCTTCAGCCCCGCTGCCTATGGGTTCTACGCTGTATCTCTCCATATAGCAACTATGCCTGGACAGTTTTGCTTTGTGATGAGGTGGTTTCATAAGAATGCTTTTGAGCAGAAGAGTATTTTCAGATTGAGTTTATGCTAAAGAGAAACCCCTCTGAGCAGAATTCCACACAGAATTCCGCAGGATATTTCCTGCATAACACCATAAACGTCCTTCTGGCTGCAGCAGCTCAAGTATTTCTCTTGAACCATTTCACACCCTGAGCTAACTAACACTCAGAGAATGAAAGGTGAAAGTCTTAAAACATAAATTAAATAACTATGATTTCTTAATGACACTAATGACTAAACATTCCACAGAGATCCTACCAAAGGAGTGAACTGTATGTCTCCCAGGAACACAGTCTGATCATACCATTGTGCTGGAACACCATTGAGTCCAATAGGGATGGCACCATGGCCAAGAGATCAAAGAAGAGACTTGCAGCCAGTAAGGGAAACATAGGATTTATCTAGGACTCATATACAGGGGTGGTCCAGTGGCAGTAGGTTGGATAGGAGAACCACTAACGTTTGTAAAAAGCATGCAGTTTATACAGCATTTTCACTTAGCACTCTCCACCTAGCAACATTCATTTAATCCAAACAAAGGGCTTCATCCACTGTATTACCCACATTCTGAGGAATGGACCAGGCTTTGGAAATCCTTAATAATAAGGAGCGAATTTCCAGGTTGGCCACTTCCAGCCAGATTTCTTACCTCAGAATTCTAAACACACATTCTTTTTAGACCATAGAGTCATTCTCAGGGTACCCTTAAATTATTGCTGTCAGGTGCATCTGCCATACAACCATGAGTCCTGAAAGGATATGCACACTGAAAATACTGCATTATTTTACCAAAGTAGTTATCAAAGTAGATATTTCCAAAGAAGGAATGTAAGCATTCTTCCCCCAACCCCCAACCAGCATTCTGTGTTAAAATGCTAGTGTTGGCGTCTTTTTCCTTCAAAGGAAATTGTACCAAGCCCGAATTTTTCTCCCATTATTGTCCCACAGCAATAAAAAGACAATTGCTGACTCAGGCACTATTTCCTCTGGCTGCTACTTATAGCTACATAACTCCTGCCTTTACCAGCACCATAGGCAAAAATGATCTGCAATGTCTGAGAGAGCAGCGAGAAGAATGGCATTCATTCTGTCTCCATCTTTGTGGGTTTACATTAAGTTACTTCTAGACCATGGTTTTTGAATGAAATAGAATGGACTCTTGACATGTCTACAAAGAAGAGGCAGAGTCTGGAGTGGGAAGGGGTGGGGAGAGGAGGGCAACGGAAGTGAGATGGAGGCTGAGCAAAAACAAGAAAATGGAGAATAAAAGAGAGCTGGAAGAGAAAAGATGAACATCAAGAAAGGGGAAGATGGGCCGGGCGCGGTGGCTCAAGCCTGTAATCCCAGCACTTTGGGAGGCCGAGACGGGTGGATCACGAGGTCAGGAGATCGAGACCATCCTGGCTAACACGGTGAAACCCCGTCTCTACTAAAAAATACAAAAAACTAGCCGGGCGAGGTGGCGGGCACCTGTAGTCCCAGCTACTCGGGAGGCTGAGGCAGGAGAATGGCATGAACCCGGGAGGCGGAGCTTGCAGTGAGCTGAGATCCGGCCACTGCACTCCAGCCTTGGCGACAGAGCGAGACTCTGTCTCAAAAAAAAAAAAAAAAAAAAAAGAAAGAAAAGAAAAAGGAAAGGGGAAGATGAACAGACTGGCCATTAGACTTTCTCTTCTCCGAGTAATTCATTTTGTGCAAAACCTGCCATATACAACTTGGATATAGGCAGTGCATCTCTCATTGCCAGCTAAACAGCCCTGGGAGGCCCACACTGGGCTTTTAGTGCCTATCACCTCACACCTGGTATCTCAAAATCTGCAACCACAATCACAGTCGTGAGGATTAGACTTCACTCTCTACATCCTCCCAAATCTCTCTGTCTAGTGACCACTCACCCACACAATAAGATTACTTATTTTCTAACAGGAAAACTTTACTAAAAGAGTTTAACTGAAATAATGTTCTGACAGTGACAGTCATTACTATATTCTTGATATAAACTAATCACATTTGTTCGAAGGAATTCCCTTTAATTATTCTATGATCGCCTAGAAGAGATCCTAAATTTCACATGATTTATTATGTGAGCTATCCATGGTCCTACTCTTCAATGACAATCTTCTCTGTAAGGAAAAAAAATGAAATTAATCATCCTAATGATACAGATGTGTTTCATGAGAAAACTACAGGCAGAGCCTAATAAACTATGGCAGATCTGAATCTCAGGCGAACTTTATGTATTGTATTTCTTTGTGAATTTTTTTTTTTTTTTTTTTTTTGGTTGTGTTGCCCAGGCTGGAGTGCAGCGGCACCATCTTGGATCACTGCAACCCTGCAACCTCCGTCTCCCGGATTCAAGCAATTCTCCTGCCTCTGTCTTCCAAGTAGCTGGGATTACAGGTGCCTGCCAACACGCCCAGCTAATTTCTGTATTTTTAGCTGAGTTGGGGTTTCACCATGTTGGCCAGGATGGTCTTGAACTCCTGACTTCAAGTGATCCACCCACTTCGGCCTCCCAAAGTGCTGGGATCACAGGCGTGAGTCACTATGCGTGGCCAAGATATTGTATTTCTTTGTCTAATCTGTTTAGCAGTCTAGTAATTGATTAGTGGCTCACACTGACAGACTAGTTAGCTTTGCTGTTAAACAACCCTGTAATCTCAGTGATTCACAACTCCTAGTAATTGCTGGTTGCTCCAGAAGCCCTGTTCCATGTGTCTTCTTACTCCAGGATCCAAGCTGAGGGAGCAATCCCTATCTGAGACATGCCATTCTCAGGGCAGAGGAAAAAGAACAAGAAGCTGGGAGAAATGACAGTATTGCATGGGAATCATCTGTGTGGTTGAAGATCATGTGTGTCATCTCACATTTTGCTGGCTAAAGCAAGTCTCATGGTCAAACTGACAAAGGGGCAAGGAAGTACAGTCTAGGAATGCCATCTGCTGAGAGGACCTGCAGGTCACGTGGCAGTTAGTGGAGTTGTGTAATCCCTTACAAGGAGCAAATGGTTGGATGTCTACCATGACTAAATGCCACTGAGGTGCCCATTTCACCCCTTCAAGTCCATAAGATCCGCTGTTTCTCTGTCATGCCTAGCATCTATGAGTCTTTGGCAAGACTGGGATCTTCCCTCCCTAGGATCTAGCTTTGCAGTTGTCCTATTTGAGATGTTTATCACCTGCCTAGGTCACTGCCATCCCCTTCCTCATCTAGAGAGTCTCACTGCTTACCCAGACAATTTTCTCCCCTGATCTGAGATTTCTAACATCATTTTTGCAATGTGTTAAAGATTTTACTGAGAGAAAAGAAAGCATTAACTTCAAGCAGTTTCTGTTTACTGCCATACCAAAATTCCTGAGGTAATAACGACCTCACAATTTGCTTGAAATAATAAAAAAAGGGAAAAATATAAGCAAAGCACACGTAAATGTATATTTTGATAAACTATGTCACCACAAAATAAATTTTTCAGTGGCTAAGACTCTCAGCCCAAGTCTAGAACATATATGTTTCAGTACTTCATACTGTCAAGGCATATTTTTATTCAGGAATACATTCAGATATATCTTACATTGCTCAGTGGTGGAGTTGTTGCTGAAGTTCAATTGCCATCAATTGAAGAAATGATAGTGTAGTTAAAGGCATATTTGGGAAATAATAATTGCTCAAAAGACTAGACTCAATGAACTGTTTGGCCAAAGAAAATTTAACACAGGCTGGGCGCAGTGGCTCACAACTGTAATCCCAAAGCTTTGGGAGGCCAAGATGGAAGGAAGGTCAGGAGTTCCAGAGCAGCCTGGGCAACATAGTGAGACCCCACCACCACCATCTCTGCAAAAGTAAGGAAATTAATCAGGCATGGTGGTGTGCACCTGTAGTCCTAGCTTGAGCTAGGATCACTTGAGCCCAAGAGCTTGAGGCTGTAGTGAGCTATGATCACATCACTGACTCCAGCCTGGGCAACACAGAAAGAATCCATCTCTTAAAAAAAATTATCGTAAGTCAAAGAAAAATAAGATTAGAGATAGCATAATATCTATTAGGACTATTTTTGAGTAGGAGAGTTTTCTTCCCAGCAAGAGTACAAGACTTTGGGCTACAAGAGTATGTTCAAGCAGATGACAGCTGATTTAAACGAGGCTATGTAGTTCTATTTGTTATTCATCAACACTGCCCCACACATATTACCAAACTGGGATTATATTTAAAGTTAACTTCAACTGATGGGATTAGAAATTTATATCCTATTTTATTTTTCTAGGTATTTTACTCAATAATAATACAACAAAGTAAAAGAGTCCCAATAATTGTGCAGTTTTATTAAGACATTTAAATATTCTATGTTACTTGATTCCAAACATGCCTAGAATACAATGTTTTATTTTAGTTCAACATATAACATTTTTATCATGCTCTTTGTATTGGATTTACATTAGCATCTGAAGTAAATATAGGCCACCTATACAACAGAGTAATAAGTGATGCACTCAATTTGAACAAAGTAGTTTTTTGATATCAGGTTGACAGAGTCACTAATAGATTGAGTGATTTTTTTTACTTCTTAGTTTATTATTAGGGTGTCTTGAAAAACACCCCTGAAGTATACAAATGTAGATACAGACATATGTGAAATATCTGACCTTATTTTAACTGCAGTTTGCATATGGCATGAAAAACTAAGGGTAGATAATAAAGTTATTTTTAAATGTAAAAATTTTAAACATTTGGATGAAATATGTTGTTTTAGTTAACCCCAACACACTAAAATTTGGCTAACTGAAAAATCAAATGAAATATTTTTGTAATTATAATTATCCCAAATCAAATTATTTCTAGAAAAGAAATTTATAAAACAATACTTTCTAGGTTTGGGATTTCTATGTAAAAACCAATTTCTTTTTGGCTGCTAAAAAATAGTTATGTGAGATCACAACAGCAAGAATAACATTTTACCTAGTTATTTTTATTATTATTGGCAGTAACATTCTTTTGTAAAGTAGGTGGCAAGAACACTACAAAACGAACTGAAACACTTCACAAATTGTCGTGCCCAGATGGTTTATGTCCCCAGAATAGTAATAGCTCTTTACAAGGAGATGGCAAGCATTTTGGTAGAAGTCTTTTTGGTTTCTCTTCAATATGGATATTAAACTGCTTTATAGACAGAATTGAAAATATATAATAATATATAATTTTTCTCCACATCAGATTGTATATTATAAGGTGGTCAAGATATATAAATGTTGCATAACTATATCAAACTTTGGAGTTACAGATAAATTATATAAAGTCATCTGCTCAGTTAGTAACTAGAAATAATCCGGTTTAGCAATACATAAAATGTAATAGAAGTAAAACATAAATTGATGGCGGAGGTATAGTTCAGCAGGATTAAAATCTGCATCATATAATTCTAAACTTGAATATTATAATCATCTTCTTTTTTAATTTCGGTGTCTCCCATTTTTCAAAATTTTGAAGTCTCCATTTTTGCCAGAATGCTTTATTTACTGTATTTGTTTTGGGTCTCTCAAAGTAATATAAATTCCTTGGAGAGGCCTAGATCAATTACAGTAGATAAATACTATTGTAACACAGCTACTTATATTTTCATATATTTTACTTAATTTTAAAAACATATTTCATAACTATTATGGCCTGGCAGACACTGATTTGGGAATTAGAAAATAAAAGTTCTGATTTAAGTCCTACCATTAATAAGCTGTGTAACCTGGGAGAAATCACATATTTATTTTGAAAGTAGGAAGCACATAAGTTCTAAACAAAGAAATTGCCCATTTTTCTTTCATTCAGTTTGTTTTCTATTAAATGAGAGGAATAGACTAATCTCTGTTTTTTAAATCTTTGCCATCTCTTGGTTTTGATTTACTTATCTTTGTCTAATTCTCTTAAAATAACTCACTCAACCTTTCAGAAGTTCAGAAGTCAAGGTAAACTAGGTTTTGTCTGCCTGAAACCCTGTATTATAGACTAACACTATTCCACATCAACAACAAAATACTATCATATTAAGGACTACATATATTCTTGTCTGTGAATAAACCATAAAAGCTGCACTTTATATTCAGTTCACTAATCAATTGATTAGTAATTTTTTTCCTGTAAATCACTTCTAGGGTCAGATAAGGCATAAAATAATAGCAATTATTCTAATAGATCATAACAATAGCAGTGGAAACTGGGAGGAGAAAATGAGAGAATTGTCTCAGCAGGTTGTAGGGAGAGGTAGGGGAGTGAGAAGGGGGAATTTCTTTTAGGCTTTAAAAACAACATGAAATTTAAGGACATTATTGAACCAAAAAAAGCCTCAAGACATTATCTCAGTTACGGTATTCCTCACATAGATACACAATGGCATCAGAGTGTGAAGTTGTGGATGCTGGGTGTCTCTCGGTGATGGGAAACATTAAATTTCATTCATCTTTCTCAGGTTCCAAACAAAGAAAAATTAGTCAGAGGACTAACACAGATATCACCTTTTATATCTCACAGAAGTTTGTGTGGAGAGTATAGCTTTGTGTGAAAGCCCAAAAGTCCATTAACCAAATAGATCTAACCACAGAGGCCCAAGTAGTCACAGACAGAGCTGCTCCCCAAATGAAGAAACTGCATGATGATTAACTTATAAAAGGCCAGTTTCTTCAGGTACAAAGCATTTATAAGGTTGCCTTTACAGTTAAGACTTCTGTGTGAAATGCCACAGGGAAAATGAAATACTTCATTGTGAGCTATCGTAGATATTTCTGTTTGACTAGAGAAAAGCAGATGCCCAAGGGAGTTTAATTCTAAGACTTCATGGGTTAGGATCGCTTTAAATAAAGCTCCTCCATCTGTACCTTGAGGGTCACCAAAGCCATATGGTTTACCAATCCCAGTCACTTCAGTGTAAACATCTTTTGGCTGTGATAAACGCCTACTCAAGTCCAGAATGTAATATATGTGTCCACTTCTATGGGAAAGAGAGATATATAATGCCCAGAAGCAAAAACCTCATCCAGTACTAAAACATTTATTATAAGTAATAAATTAGTAAAGTCTTAGAAATGATACTGAATATTATCAGTATTAACTTTCTGATCTTGTAAAGTCTCCCAAGAATGTACAGTGTTCCTAATCTATAATTATAATGCCACAGATTTATCTCCCTCTTTTTCTTTCAGTTAGATATTATCAGATTATATCTTTATTTACTATTTGTACATTCTAACAAATTTTTCCTTATTATTCTTTCGTCCACGTTATTTGATATTGGTCATGTTATTGCTATTACTTTACTATTTCTTTCCACTCAAAATTTCCACTTCATTTTCTTACAGTCTTTTTTATTTTCCCATGATCTCTCACTTCCATTTCATTTTCTTTTGGATTATTTTTTCCCTGTCTTCTTTAGGGTTTCTTATCTAATGAATTCCACTTTTAATGCGTTTTTCTTGTCTTCCAAGGAATCATCCTTCTTCCAGTTTTCTATTGCCCACTACTCTACTTATTCCCAACATTTAAAAAAATTCCTTCAGATTTGAAGTTTGCTAACATGTACTTTGTTACTTTTTCTTCCTAGCTATGGTTTCTTAGTTCTTTTCTTAATTTTATTTTATCCAAATGCATAACCATAATCATCTTGAAAAGACCTCTCTTTTTGAAGTCTTCTCTTGTTAGGAAAGTTTCATTGTCTTATCTCTTTTGAAAGAAGCAAGGTCTCCTCTATGTAACCAAATATTTAAATGCTGGTTTTTATGTAAAGAGAAAGCTGTAAGGCAAAACTGCAGATTCTGTGAGGTTACTACTCCATATCTAGTGGCATGTATTTTCATAAATTAGGACAATTAAGTCTTCTGTTATAAATTTTTAGAATAAAGAGGTAAAATCTCCTTTGTAAGTGTAAATGGAAAATTCATGATTTATTTCTGTATTTTAATAGAATAAGTACAGATTTCAAATTTAATTTAGAACATTTTCCATAATGTTACTGAAAAATATTAATATTGAATGATATTTGACAGTTTTTAGGTATTTCATAATTAACCTTATGGGATTTTTAATGGGTTTTATTCTTATAATTATTGTAACATAATTTATTTTTAGGTAGCATTTGAATAGAAGATCTACTTAGAGTTAAAAAAATACTTTTTCTAGTATCAATATGCTCTTATTATAATATAGGTTATATTGCTCACATATGAATATAATTCCTGTATCTTAAGTAATTTACAATTATATATAATACATTTGAACTGATCATATTTGTCAGTGTACAATTCATGTCTTCCACTTTCTTGGTTGTTTATTTCTCCAGTAAATGAAAGCCAGTGACCAGGGAGATTTTCTTTAGAGAGCTTTTCTCAAATGCAGTATTTCTAGACAATAGGAAGGCTTTTAGTAACTGTTTCTGTCCTTTCACACAACTTCATGTACAATAACACCAAGTGTGACACTCTCTTTGAAAAACAGTAAAGTGGGCAAAGGATATGAACAGACATTTCTCAAAAGAAGACATTCATACAGCCAACAGACACATGAAAAAATGCTCATCATCACTGGCCATCAGAGAAATGCAAATCAAAACCACAATGAGATACCATCTCACACCAGTTAGAATGGCAATCATTAAAAAGTCAGGAAACAACAGGTGCTAGAGAAGATGTGGAGAAATAAGAACACTTTTACACTGTTGGTGGGATTCTAAACTAGTTCAACCATTGTGGAAAACAGTATGGCGATTCCTCAAGGATCTAGAACTAGAAATACTATTTGACCCAGCCATCCCATTACTGGGTATACACCCAAAGGATTATAAACCAGGCTGCTATAAAGACACATGCACACGTGTTTTTTATTTTTATTTTTATTTTTCCATATGAAGTTTCAAATAGATTTCTCTAGTTATATGAATTTTGTGACTATTTTTCAAAGGCTGCATTTAATTTATTAATTTAGGGAAAATTATATCTTTATGATATAGCATACCTATCTAATAATAGGATATACCTTTCCATCCATTTATATTTATTTTTGGGATTTATTCAAAGCTTTTACAAATGCTTACATTATATTTAGGAACATTTCTTCCATTGTATTTTTTCTCTTTGAAATAGACTAGTTTTATAGTAGTTTTAGGTTCACAGCAAAATTAAGCCAAAATACAGAGTTTCCCCTTTCTCTACACACACAGAGCCTCCCCCCGCTATCAATAGCTTGCACCAGAGTAGCACATAGGTATTACTGTAAAAATAATCTATTTAGAAGAGAAAAATACAATGGAAGAATTTTTCCCTAAGTTAATAAATTAAATGCAGTTCAAATATACCTGTATCATATATAGGTATATTTTAACATATGTGGTATGTTATATGTGTTAGAATCAAAGTTCTCTTTGATTCAAGAGCTGTTTTAAAGAAAGTGTTTAGATATTGTATATAGTTACAATTGATGAACCCACATTGATGTATCATAATCACCCAAAGTCCGTAGTATACATTAGAATTCAATCTTGGTATTGCACATTTTATGGGTTTGTACAAATGTATAATGACATGTGTCCATTATTATAGTGTCATGCAAAGTATTTTCACTGCCCTGGCAATCACTGATCTTTGTATTGTCTCCACAGTTTCATCTTTTCCATAATGTCATATAGTTGGAATCATACTGTATGTCCATTTTAGTTTGCTTCTTTCAATTAGTAATATGTATTTAAAGTTTCTCTATGTCTTTTAATGGCTTGATAGCTCATTTCCTTTAATGCTGAGTAATATTCCATTGTCTGGATGTACCACATGTTATTTATTCATTCATCTACTGAAGGACATCTTGGTTGCTTCCAGGTTTGGGCAATTATGAATAAAGCTGCTGTATACATCCGTGTGCAGGATTTTGTGTGGACATAAGTTTTCAACTCCTTTGGGTTAAATCCTAAGGTATGCGATTGCTGGATCATATGGTAAGAGTATGTTTTTTTTTCTTTCTTTCTTTCTTTATTTTTTATTATTATTATTATACTTTAAGTTCTATGGTACATGTGCATAACGTGCAGGTTTGTTACATATGTATACTTGTGCCATGTTGCTGTGCTGCACCCATCAACTCGTCAGCACTCATCAACTCGTCATTTACATCAGGTATAACTCCCAATGCAATCCCTCCCCCCTCCCCTCTCCCCATGATAGGCCCCGGTGTGCGATGTTCCCCTTCCCGAGTCCAAGTGATCTCATTGTTCAGTTCCCGCCTATGAGTGAGAACATGCGGTGTTTGGTTTTCTGTTCTTGTGATAGTTTGCTAAGAATGATGGTTTCCAGCTGCATCCATGTCCCTACAAAGGACACAAACTCATCCTTTTTTATGGCTGCATAGTATTCCATGGTGTATATGTGCCACATTTTCTTAATCCAGTCTGTCACTGATGGACATTTGGGTTGATTCCAAGTCTTTGCTATTGTGAACAGTGCCGCAATAAACATACGTGTGCATGTGTCTTTATAGCAGCCTGGTTTATAATCCTTTGGGTGTATACCCAGTAATGGGATGGCTGGGTCAAATAGTATTTCTAGTTCTAGATCCTTGAGGAATCGCCATACTGTTTTCCACAATGGTTGAACTAGTTTAGAATCCCACCAACAGTGTAAAAGTGTTCTTATTTCTCCACATCTTCTCTAGCACCTGTTGTTTCCTGACTTTTTAATGATTGCCATTCTAACTGGTGTGAGATGGTATCTCATTGTGGTTTTGATTTGCATTTCTCTGATGGCCAGTGATGATGAGCATTTTTTCATGTGTCTGTTGGCTGTATGCATGTCTTCTTTTGAGAAATGTCTGTTCATATCCTTTGCCCACTTTTTAATGGGGTTGTTTGTTTTTTTCTTGTAAATTTGTTTGAGTTCTGGATATTAGCCCTTTGTCAGATGAGTAGATTGCAAAAGAAACTGCTAAACTGTCTTCCAACTTGCTGTACCATTTTGCTTGCCCACCAGCAATAAATGTGAGCTTCTATTGCTCCATATCCTCATCAGCATTTAATGTTGTCAGTGTTTTGGACTTCGACCATTTTAATGAGTATGTAGTGGTATCTTATTGTTTTAATTTGCATTTCAGTAATGACATATGATGTGGGGCATCTTCTTCTCATATGCTTATTTGCCATCTGTGTGTCTTCTTTGGTGGTGTCTGTTCAGGTCTTTGGCCCATTTTTTATTCAGATTGTTCATTTTCTTATTGTTGAGTTTTAATAATTTATTGTATGTTTGGGATAACAGTCCTTTATCAGACATGTCTTTTACAAATATTTTTTCCCAGCATGTGGCTTGCCTTCTTATTCTCTTGATAGTATCCTTCATAGAGCAAAAATTTTTCATTTTAATGATGTCTAGTTTGTCAATTTTTTTTTTTCATGGATCATACCTTTAGTGTTATATCTAAAAAGTCATCACCTGAGTTCTGGTTCCAAAATGGCAGTGAAGAAGCAAGCTGGCACAACTCCTCCTCACCATCACTGCTAGAAAACCAAAAACATATATATGGCACTGAGATTATCACCAGAAATACTCCAGAACTCAAATATGAAGATGAGACATTTCCAAGAAAAACAGAGAAGTAAAAAGTTATCAACAAATTTAGAGTCAACTAGGTTTTCTCCAATATTATCTTCTAGTAGATTTTTAGTTCTGCATTTTACATTTAGATTTGTGATCCATGTTGAATTAATTTTTGTGGAAGGTGTAAGGTCTGTATGTCTAGGTTCATTTTTTTTTTTTTTTTTTTTTTGCATTTGGATGTCTAGTTGTTCCAGCAATACTTGTTGAAAAGACTATCTTTTCTTCATTTTATTGTCTTGCTTCTTTATTAAAGATCGGTGGGCTATAATTATGTGGGCCTTCTTCCACACTCACTATCCTATTTCATTGATCCATTTATCTGCTCTTTTGTCAGTACCACACTGTATTGATTACTGCAGCTTTATAGTAAGTCTTAAAGTTGGGTTAGTGTCAGTCTTCCGACTTTGTTCTTCTTCAACATTGTGTTGGCTCTTTTGAGTTTTTTTTGCTTCTCCATATAAACTTTAAAATCAGTTTATCAATATCCACAAAATAATTGCTGGGATTTTGACAGATATTGAATTAAACCTTTAGTTCAAGTTGGGAAGAACTGGTGTCTTTGATATATTGAATACTCCTATCCAAAGACATGAACTATCTCTGTGTTTATTTAGTTATTCTTTGATCTCTACCTCACTCCATATAGAAAATAAATTCCAAATAGATAAAATATTTAAACTTATAACATTAAACCATCAAAATCCTAAAAATACAAGAAGAAAAGGTGATATATGTGTGTGTGTGTATGTATATATTTTATATCCTTTTTCCTACCCCTTACTGCCCATCCCTCTGGATGCCTTTCTAAGCATTATGCAGTATCCAGAAGCCAAATAAGAATTAGATAATCACATAAAAATTTTGACATTTTTAATTAAATCATTTAAAATCTGTAGCACAAAACACCATAAAGTCAAAAAACATATATTTTTAAAAAGACCACACATCAAAAAATCAGGTGGCTAATATTTTGTCTTAAAAGATGCTATAGATTGAAAAAATAAAAGGAAAAAATGGGCTGTTCCTTAAATAAGCAGTTGCAGGAAAGAAAATAAAAAATAAGTCTTAAGTATAAGAAAAATATGTTCCACTTTTCTCATAGTAAGACAAATGCAAATTAAAATTATAATATGCTCTCATCTTTGTCCCTGTCAGACTGGACATATCAAAAATATGATAACACATTATATTGGTAAAGATAAATAGGCACTCTGTTACATTGCTGTCGGGAGAATAAGTTCATACAAACTCCACAGAGAGTAGTTTTGCAGTAACTATCATAATTAAATATTCATTCTTTGCAAAGCCAAGTCTACCTTTAAAAATTAATTTTATAAATATATCCACATTTATTTGAAAGTATGTGTGTAAAAATGTATTACTTGCAACTTTATTCAATATTAGCTAAAGATTGGAAACAACCCAAATACATTCAGGGAATTGGTTAAATAAATTATGGCACATAACATGCAATGGAAACCCAAGTAGCTGGTAATAGGTATGAGTCAAATCTATAAAAATTAAGACAAATGAACTCTAATATACATTTTAAGTAAAAAACGCTGGTGTAAAACAGTTTGTATAATAAGATTCCATTTGTATATGTACTTTAAAATAGAATATGTATACATACACTCATGTTCTAGCACATACCTATTACATACCTGGAAAAATATATGGGAGATAGGTAGCAGTGGTTGCCTCTAGAAAGGGGAATTGGGCCTGGGAAAACAAGGTAAAAAGGAGACATTATACTGCATTTTCTTGTAGATGTTTGCATTTATATCATTTACATATATTTTCTATCAAAAAGCTAGTTAAAAACAAAAATTATATATATACATCAGAATATTTTATTTCTCTTTTGACAAAAGTTACTATATTTGTTATCCTTAAACTTTTATTTGCAAAAAATAAATGTTAGTATTTTCCTGATGCCTTATAGGGGAACCAGAGTTTGTAGACAGAACATTCAGTCTTCATTGATTGACAGGCAACCTATTCTTGCAGGTACTAAATAACTGCAGGTAAAGTTGTAAGAACCTCTGAAAACTTCACTTAATAGACTAAGGGTACATATTTAAACTTGAGTCCTCCCTTCTTCTGATCATCCACTCTGAAAAATATGGTTTTAAACCTCACAGCAATGAGAATCTCCTTGAAATTTGAGGTCTCTGTCCCTCACAAAATAATTATGACTGCAATTTTCTTATTGCAATTTATATACACCAAAGCTGTAATTAACTGTACCATAGCTTGCTGACCTTAATGAGTTAATGCAGTCTCCAAATAAAATTCATGGCCAAGTGGCAGCTTAGGCTCTGGAATGTTTTGGCTCGGTAATATCTGTGAAATCTGAGCTCATATTAAATATGCCTTAAAACAATACATTTGGGATTTGGCGTCTGGAATCAGATCAGGTCTGACTCTGCTGTATGAGGTTGATGGTTTTGCCTCAGGCCTTTATAATATGGTTAGCACTATAGGACTATAGAATCAGCAAGAATTTCATTATTGCTCCAGTGAAGAAAAACACTTCAGTTTCTATTGAGTTTATGGCACCCTAACTTCTTTCTGATCATTTTTCTTGAAACAGGAGAATCCTGCTGTCTCCTGCACTTACAGCTATCTTCTTCCACCCCCACCTCCATCTAGTAATTTCTTTGCAGCCTAGCTTTTCTCTCCTTACTCGCATAAATGACATTTGTTCAACCGTGGACTGTCTTTATCTTTATATGTTCAAGTAAGCCAACCATGCATGGCTAATGAAGTGAACAGGGCATAGTTCCAGTTATCTCAAATCTTAGAAGAGGTTAAAGCCCCGTCAGGACAGCAGTAACTATTTGATTGGTCATTAAGGTTGGTCACTGCAAACTATCCTGGCTAGCTTGGCCAGGAGTCACTTGTCAGACCTAGAGGGTTAGATTTTATGTCCTCTCAGAAACAATTCCTTTTCCCCTCATCCTTGTTAAATGAGCTATCCTTTGTCTTTATAGGCACAGTCTCCATCTTCTCGGTGTGTCACAGACTGAATAACTCATTAGGACATGGTGGTAATTAGCCTAATGTATTTTGATTAAGGCCATATTTGAACCACTTTTAAAACTCATGGCACAGTTCCTGTATCAGTAAAACACAATAATTAATAAATATGGGATGCTTTACTAAACTCAACACAGAAACCATTTGTGTTAAAAATTTTTCTTTAGAAATCACCTTTCAATTTAAGGAGAAAGCAAAATTTAAATCCTCTAGCTCCTGTTTCATGACAAAGAATTTATTTATGTTAACATCTCTTAGTCTTCTCTTTAAAATATCTGTATTCCTTTTATTTTAGGAATTTCATATGCAGAATAAATGGTAATTAAAATGTGCAGGATGACAAGATGGAGCAAACAGTGCTTGTACCACCAGGACCTGACAGCTTCAACTTCTTCACCAGAGAATCTCTTGCGGCTATTGAAAGACGCATTGCAGAAGAAAAGGCTAAGAATCCCAAACCAGACAAAAAAGATGACGACGAAAATGGCCCAAAGCCAAATAGTGACTTGGAAGCTGGAAAGAACCTTCCATTTATTTATGGAGACATTCCTCCAGAGATGGTGTCAGAGCCCCTGGAGGACCTGGACCCCTACTATATCAATAAGAAAGTGAGTGTTTTTTATCAGGCGTATTTTGCTGCTAATTGCCTACTTCATTCCTTGGACTGTTGTAGCAGCAACACAGGCTGAATTAGCACAAAATGTTAAGTATCCTTCTGTTTAAGAAATGAAACACATTTGTGGGTGGTTTATGCATATACATGAGAAATGAATTGATTATATCATAACACACGGAACTGTCCCAAATGCACCATGACAAATAAAAAGAGGCCGGGTGCGGTGGCTCAAGCCTGTAATCCCAGCACTTTAAGGGGCTGAGGCAGGCAGATCATGAGGTCAGGAAATTCAGGCCATCCTGGTCAACATGGTGAAACCCCTTCTCTACTAAAATACAAAAACTTAGCTGGGCGTGGTGGCACGCGCCTGTTATCCCAGCCACTCGGGAGGCTGAGGCAGGGGAATCGCTTGTTGAACCCCCAAGGCGGAGGTTGCAGTGAGCCGAGGTGGCGCCACTACACTCCAGCCTGGAGACAGAACAAGCCTCCGTCAAAAAACAGAAAATAAAAGAAAGGAAAAGAAATGAAAAGAGAAAGAAGGAAGGAGGAAGGAAGGAAGGAAGGAAGGAAGGAAGGAAGGAAGGAAGGAAGGAAGGAAGGAAGGAAGGAAGGAAGGAAGGGAGGGAGGGAGGGAGGGAGGGTGGGAGGGAGGGAGGGAGGGAATGGGCAGCTAATTTAATAAATTGACAGATTCTCTCCACAGATTAGATTTACTATACAATTTTTTGTACTTTCTGTACTTGGAAATACTTGGAAATCTCAAAATCATGAGTTATAAAGACTACAGAAAATATGAATACTAATTTTTCATGCAAACAAATTTGATGCCACAAGCATTTGAAATTTCTATGTCATGTTATAAGCAACAAATCAATTAATTTCCTGAAGAAATTTTTTTTACCTATAAATTGACATTTTTACATAAACTAGAATTTTACAAGTTATTTAATATTTTGGTATTAATGCATTAATATTGGCAAGAATTAATAAAAATGTCATAACCTGAAGAACCTATAAACAATATTTGAATGCGTGCTTTTTTTATATCCATGCTTGAAATGAATACCTTATATTAAGCATCCAACCGTTCATTATGACTGTCATTTCAGCAAACCAAAAGAAAAGCATAAAAAGTTTAAAAAAGATTATTGCATTGATTTTAAATTAAATGTATGATGTTAGGTGATTTGTAATATTTTCTTTTTTTTCACCTGACACAATGCATTTGTGAATCTTAGTGGAAAGACAGGGCACAAAGATTGTAATTAAATAATTTTTTTTGTTGGACCTGGACCTTAAAATGCCCCCTAAACTTTTAGGTACTGTTTCTGGCCCAGTTCTGTGTGAAGTTAGTCCTTGTCAAATGCATGCAAAAGTTTGGCATTTGTAATATGTGAATTTGAGGCAGTTTTATAAATCACTTCTGATTGACAGCTACAGTTTCAGAGGCAAGAGCTTCACAAAAGGTTGACTAGCCTTAGGTTTAGATTTTTTTTAATTTTTCAGGATATAATCAGTTTAAGTATAACGTATTTTCCCTTTTTAAAAACTGGTCTATTCATTTTACAGTAGAGGAAGGAATGGATCATTTTCCATGTATTTCATTTTCTTCTAACTTTGCTTTTGAACACCATATTGTCAAATCTTAGTTAGTAAGAGATTATTAATCTCATAACTGCCATTTAAGTTATGAGAAAAGTTGCACTTTATTATTTAATCAGCTCTTTGGAAATTAATGTATCTGAAAAGCCAAAGTCCAAATTAAGCAAACTACGAGAACTTTATTTGCATAAGAAAAGTAAAAATGCAGATAATCCAATTGCTTAAACATTTTAATTCATTTAAAATGACTTCAGTATTGAAGACTCTGATGTGTTCCAGGCAGAAATTCATTCACAGCATAGAGTGTGCTACTGTGTTTACAGCCATTGAATACTTCCAGTTTATTCAGAGGCTGCTCCTGGGATGTGTTAGTGGTCTCCATCCTCAATAGACCTTTCACTACCCCTAGACACCCCATCCTCACCTCTTTGGTGGCAATCACCATCTAAAAATTATTAAAGCCACCCAGCACCTATCCCTTAATCAAACAGGGAAGAAATTTAGTATCTCTGCTCCTAGGCTGCATCTTTATTTGTAAAACAAAAAATGAATGTTTTGAGAAAGACCAAATTAATGCATGTTGACAAAGGTAGACATTCTTCATCTGGAAACCAGAACATCCAATCAATCTTTTTTTTTTTTTAATTAAAGAACTTTCAGACTGATAAAAGTGATTGTTTCGAAGGGATATCCCCAAATAAAATGGTCCATAATTGGTCTATAATGAATTATATATAGCAAAGGATATAAAGACAGACGTAAATCAAAATCGTGCAAACATTTGCAAAATACTCAAAAGAAACATCTTAAAACTGAGGGTGAAAGGCCAACTCTGATGAAGTGACAGCCAGATTCTTGTGTTGAGGAAACCCTTATAAACTTTGTTAGGCTCACGTCTAAACTTGCTCTTAACATCTTCTGTCCTTATCTTCAAATGCACATGGTATGAGGAAAGAAAAGCATTTTGGAATTTTGGAACAAATCAGTGTACAGGTAGAACAACCTGATAAGAGAAATATTGTTATCAGGAAAGAGTTTTCCCCAAGGTAAGGTATATTCATGGCTTTTACATTGAGCTGACACCAAGCAAATCTTCAAATGTAAGTCATTCAACAGCAATGCACATAAAGCTTTTTGCAGGGCTGAAATCCTTAAAAACTAACATGATGTGCTTAGAACACATGATGGAGTTATGTGTTTGAAATTTCCTTCTTTTGTGTTTTTATGTCTTAAGACTTTTATAAGTTGCCTGTACGCTTTTTTCTGTCTTTAATTTTCTTTTCTAATTGGATTATTTCAGTATTGAAGAATATTCTTAAACTCTGAATTAATTTGCTCTAAAGTTGGAATGCTTAGTAAAATCTGAACCTTTTTAAAAAACAAGTATTTATTTCAATATTCAAGACTAATTTTATTTTAGTGACTGGGTTACCAGAGATTGGCTGGGTGATCTTCATTAAAACAATTCAGTACGTATATACAGTACCCTTGACACACCTACATGGTCAAATAGTGGAAATGTCACCAGAGAAAATGTTTATTAGGATGAGATTTTCCACTAATGCTGGTATTGGGCATGTGGATTAGGTTTGCCTGAGTAAAATGGTATATGCAGTTAGACTAGTGATTTCCCTAAAGTTGGACTCTACTATAATAGTTAATGTGTCTTTGCATCAGTATACAAAGACTCTGGTTTTTTTCTCAACTATATAGAATAAACAAAACAAGCCAACTGTAAAAATATTTACAGAATCAATTCCTTATGTTATATTTTACAATAAAGTGCAGTAGTGTACATGCAAAGAATTTTTGTGAATAAAAACAACACAACCACCACACTGAAGCTCTCTGTAATCTTTTACACAGGCAATGTCAGTGAGCTTATAAAAATGTCACTGCTGAGGGTGTATTTTCCAATGGCATATGCCCACATATTTTTATCCTCTTTGTCCCAGTTTGAGATGTGCAAATTATATAATGTTCAAATATTCTACTAAAATTGTTGAAGTAGTTTAATCCATGTTCAGTAATATTGTAGTAGTAACTAAAGAAATAGTAGCAACCATCTCATGAACACTCCTGACGCATAGAAGCGTTAGAAGGTTTTTAGATCCTCAGATGTTTTAAGCCTTCATAATTCCAGGTTAAAAACTCAGGGGAAAAAATGCTGTCATAATACGGTGACAGTATTTTTCATATCATGTTAGCTCTGACTTAGTGGTCTTTAGAACATGATTCCAGATTGGGTTCCCTTTGTTTGTTTATTTACTTTAGCTGCATAGCAAGGCACATTTTAGCTTGTGAACACACCTTTTTTTCCCTCATGGGACTTTTTTTCACAGTTTCCTTTCATAGCTTGGGCTGATTTTGTACCATTTGGCTCTACATTCAAATTCTTTACCCACTCTTTATTACAGAAAATGTCTTTTTTCTCATGTTCTTGTTAAAATTACAGATGATTCATTATTATCATGGAAGAAAATATCATTTTAACAATGTGACAGTTTACTGGAAATAGAATGAGGTATTTTAGATCTGTAGTAAAAATGGATGTTTGTTAATTATGAAGTGCAGAAATGTATTCATTTTTAAAAAGTCTTATGGATCATTTCAAAGTAACTTATTCTCTCTTTCTGTCAGCTGTTCTAAAAAGATGCACACTCTCTTTTTGTTGGGCTGCATGAGAAGTCATATATGAATTTGTGATTTCAAATCCATGTTTGGTATATGACTGCCATGTGAGTTTTTAGTTGTTAAACTGGGTGGAGAGAGTTTGTTTTGTTTTTAATTGAGATTATGGAGTTTTCCTTGCAAAAGTAATTAATGGGAAATCAGAAAAGTGGATGATTGTTAAAAACTTATAATTCCACGAATTGTCATATGGGCAGTCCCCAGTGTGTAGTTGTTCTTTACTTATCATCAGCTCCTCTAAAACTTCAAGTCACTCAGACTCTCCCTTACATCCACGACCCTGTAGTTGACTTTCCAATCTTTCTCCTCCCTATGCACTGTTTCTTCCTTGTGCTTCTTTCTCCTTTGTCACCTCCCTGTCTGTGTCTCAGAAACAGTCCCAAGATGGTGATGTTGATAAATAAAATGATGGTTGGCATTTTTAGAGTATCTGCCATATCAATAGGAGATCCTTCAACTGAAAGTGACCAAAACCCAACAGAAACAACTTTTGGGGAAAAATAAAGGAAATGTGTCTAGCGAATCTGGTTTTAATATCAAAATACCCAGTACCTCAAACGATATCATGAGGGTAGTCCTTTTTCATGGTTACCTCTGCTTTCAACTATGCTGGCTTCATTTACAGGCTGGCTCTTCCACAAATGGCAGAAATAGCCACCAGTGGTGCTAAACTAACATCCTACAGCCTTGTAACTACTATCTTCTGCTCACTAAAACAAGAAAGAAAAAAGAAAAAAGGCTCACGTTTTCTTCAAAAGCTCTAGCAGTAGTCCTAGAATTGATTCTAGTTAGGTCACATGGCCTCTGAAACACTCACTTTGGTCAGTGGTATATGATGGTCTCCTTGGTATGGGATGGTCTCTGTCACATACTAACATGTGTTGCCAAGGGGTGGGTCAGCTCCACCAAGCAACATGGGAAGACAGTGGGGCTGGGGTTTACTCCAAAAGGAAGAGAAGAGGAACTGTTAGAAAAGGTGTCCTAAGTGGACAAAAAAAAGAAAAAAAAAAAAAAAACACAAAAAACTATGTACTCTACATGCTATATATAATATCAGTACAATTACTGTTCTTTTTAAATCCACAGATTCTTTCAAGATAGCTCTTGTCTTTATTTAAAAATGATGAAACTGAGGTTAAATAACTTGCCTAAGATCACAGAACTATTAAGTAACAAAGACTAGTTTTAAAACTAGACCAATGAGTTTCCATGGCCCATTGTCATGCTGGTTTGGATTTGCAGTCATAGCACTAATGACAGCAATGGAAAAAAGAGAAGTCAGTGATAGAATCTAAATAAACCTACAGCTGTTCTTCCTGTTTCCTACTCATGCCATTTTGCAAGATGTGATTCTTGTCTCCTAGGCTGGCAGTATTTCCCAGACCCTTACTGGTCATTTCACCATTTGGCCATTTCCTGCCTTTGTAAAAACTAAAATCTTAGACACTAAGTAATCTAGATTAGCTTCTAAAATAATTAGAATTTTTTTTCACACTAAATTCCAGTAGGGTGATAAGCATCTATTTTCAAAGAGCATCAATTCAGGAAATTTAAATTGTGTGCCTCTATAAGGAAATGGCATTTAAATTGGGATCTGAAGGTTAAAAAGGAGGAGGGAGAGGAGAATCTTCCAAGGAAAGAGAACAGCATAGAATAAGACATATAATCAAGCTGACCTGTAATAGGTAAGAAGAGAATAAGGTGAGGTTGGGGAGGTAGACCTGGGGCTGGATAAAGGGGATCTTTCAGTACATCTTAAAGAGCTTGAAGGTTATCTTCAAAGCAAAATGAATTCCCAACAAGTATTTGGGTACAGGAGTAACATGGTCCACTTTACAGTGTTAAAAATCACTCAACTTCTCTATGGAGAAATTTAGGAGTTTTATGTTTGATCTAGCATTTTAACCATGGAGATGGAGAATAATGGATAGAATCGAGATTGGTTTTGGAGGTGTTTAGGTGTCAGACAGAAGGAAGCTGATGGCCTCGTTTTCTTAGGTAGGAAGTTTGAGAAGAAAGATATTGAACCTGAAAATTCCAACGCTAAAATTGGCCATGCTTGGAGAAATAGAAATGTTCTTATATGTGTATATTTAAGAGTTAGAATACAGATCCTTATATTTTTATTGACACTTTAGAATTCACTAAGGGCATTGACATGTTTTATTTCACTTCATCCTCAAAACAGTCCTGAGATTGGTATTAGTATAATCTTCTCCACTGAGATGGAGAAATTGAGGGGAATAGTTTGCTCATAGTCCTCACACAGCAAGCTTGTAATCAAACTGGGCTCAAATGTGTTCTTTCCAGTCAAAGAAAAATTAACTGACCATATAATAGCGTATCAGACCCATGGTATGTACATTCTGATGATATAGGGCTGAAAAATGCTTCAGCTCCAGATTTTATTCTTTTTCCTTATGGTTATAGTTTCTTCTCTCTGCTGGAGAAGAGGTTGAGGGCTCTGCAGCTTTGGCTGACAAAAGCCTAGTTAGGCACTTTCTAGCGATGCACCTTCTGCAGAGTTATCTCCTCCAAAGGCCCCAACCCTCCCCCATCCCACCCAGCTAAAGCTTAGGAACAAGCAATTTTACAGATTCTTCTCTAGGTACAAATTCTTCTCTTTTGTGTGAGCTTATGGCAACAATGTTTAAAAACTGACTATGAGGCATGGAGTTCACAGACATGTTTTGTTAAACTAACAAAATTACTTACAATTTTGAATTATTTTCTAGCATTTATAAACCAGAAAATCTTTCACACACACATAAGATTATACATCTAAGGATTTCTCTTGAAATATTAGTTCAGGCATCACTGACTTATATGCCTAAAACTGGCAGGTACCTACTGTCACTTAGCCTCTGTGGGCATTTTAGTTTGTCATCTGTGGCTTAAGGAACACATCTATCATTAGGTGAAGGCTATATATTAAAGCTTGGTGGCACACAGGTAGGCAAGTGACACAGATTATTGTTTAGTCCGATTATCCCTGGTTGAAAGGAAAAAATTGAATGAGACTAGGAGATGAAAAAATATTAAATATGGCATACTCTTTTCAGAGTCAGGTAGAAAGCCCGCAAGAAAACTTTTCATCTCCCAGTGAGCCAGAAAAGGAAGACAATCTTGGCTCGGACTCACAGGCTATAATAAATGTTAAGGGAAGTAGGTGAGACCATTTAAAGTCCTTGGGAAAAAAATTATATACCATGGAATTGGCCCAGTATAAGAAATGTCCCCAGAGATATGTATTATACTAATGGAATCTCCTGACCATCTATGCTGCTCTTCACACCCAAAACTTTGAAGCATCTCTCCTCTTGCAACATGGCTCTAACTCTGCCCCTTCATGCTGGAACCTCTTCCCAAGCCAGCAGCTTAGAGCTATGAAAAAGTTAATAGCACTTTTGGGTAGGAGCTAGTGCCAGATAATTTTTCTGGTCTGACTTCCAGGGCTATTTCAAGGAAAGAAATTATCTTCTTCAGAGTAGCACTTTCTTACACATAGTGATAAAGTTTTGCAGTGCCATTAATTCAGAATTGTACTTCATTAACAGTTTGATAGATTTGTGGATCTAGAGATATATGTGTATCTGCGAGAATATTCACAGATACACATATATTCACACATATATATTCACATTTCCAAACGCATTTTTGGAACACAGCTCATGTACAAGTTGGAAATTGCCTGTTTTAAACTTTGAAGCTAAAGGATAAATTTAACCAACCAGTAGTACATTCTACATTTTGTGTGTTGTTCATCATCATAGCTCACCTTCCTGTGTTATTTCTTGTCTTTGCCAGTAGATTTACTTGAAGAGTAGGAAAGTGCAATAAATTTGGAGTCAGTCCTGTTAATTGGCAATGTTTCAATAATGTTTAGATGAAACACAAAGTTAGAGCTTATGTTTAAACTATGTACTTTGAAGAATATGGCACCTAGATTGAAATAAAAGTTAAGGTAATGGCTATATTTAAATAAGAAAAAGAAACTGGAAAAGCATGGCTTGTTAAATTCAATGTCCGTCATGGGAAAAGATTGTAAACAAATCACTTTCTCTAAGCCCAGAAACAAGAAAAGATTACTAGATAATAACAAATATAGTTTCATAAATAGCAATTTCTACCAAATCATTATAACATAATTATTTTCTTAGTAACTATTCAGTTAGATCAAGGGGCAAGATTTCAATCCACATGTACAACATAATCATTGATATTTGGGCAATGGCTTGTGATTTTTTATAACCATTAGGTAACAAAAACAGATTAACAGCTCTGCTCTGACAGAATCATCTGGATTACTTATTTAAAGTATAAAAACTAGGTATCAAAATCTGACCAACTAAATTGGAATCACTTCAAGTCTGTGAGCTAAGTACATTTATTCTGTTTTCAAGTGAGGTAACTGAGTCACAGAATGTTAAGAAACCTGTTGAGGATCACACTGCTAGAAAGCAGCAAAGTTAGCTTTTGAACCAGAAATCTAATTTCAGAGTTTGCACTCTTAACATAAGATAAAACAAATCACACTTATATTTTTGTAATGTTGCTTCCCAGATTATTAAACTGTTAATTACCAAAGTTATTACCAATTTTTCTATATAACTTACTTCTTGCTTTTTCTTTAAAACATGAAATTATTTTTACATGGCAGGGATTGCTGAAGAAGGTATGAGCTTGCTGAACAATGGATGGTTTAAGTTTAGGTCTGTGCTGCCCAATACAGCAGAGATTAATTAGCCTTGTGTAGCTACTGAGTACTTGAAATATGTAAGTGTAACTCCAGATTTCAAAGACCTAAGAGATAGTATAAAAATATACATAATATCTCAAAAATTTTTTATATCAATTTCATTCCCAAATGATAATAATTCAGATATGTTGGGTTAAAATTCATTTCACCTGCTTTGTTTTTCTTTTAATGTGGCTCTCAGGAAATTTAAAATCATACCTGTAGCTCAGATTTGTAACTTACATTATATTTCTGTTGGAAAGTGCTGGTCAAGGTAAACCTTCATCAATTCTTCTATATTCTATTAAAACAAATAGTTGAGACTCTCCTAGTTGATAAATGTCTTGGTGTCATAACCTACGTATCTTTGTTTTCTCTTTAGACTGTAGCACAGGGCATTGCAAATATTGTACTAAACAGCTAATATGTGTATTTTGAATTGAAATCAATTGAAATTAACAATTGGACCTAAACTAGGTCCCTGCTCATTTCTGGATGTCTGCAATGCTCATACATAATACCAACTTATTGTATATATGCTCAATAACTTTGGTACCTGTATATGAAGACATAAGTGACAACGCACAACAATCCCTATTGTATGAATGTTACATTCCTGCAAATAAGTCCGTAAAGTGATTTTTCATATATAAAATCTAGTTGCTACCTCAGTCACAATGCCATACTTCAAAATTTGTTTTGAAACAGAAAATTATCCATGTGTTAAAATGATGTTATTAATATTGAACAGTTCTATTTCTTTGTAGAACTGCAATTAAAGCATTTGTTTTGGCCCTATAACAAATGAACTGAAGGACAAATATTAAGAATAATCATAGGTGTGCCTGAATTGTACTAAACCACAAAGTCTTGCTGCTTGTAAGTGGAGCCAGTCATGTCAATGTTCCTATGAACCTTGGGCGGTAAAGAGAGGTTTGTTTCCAGCTAGATACTACTGTATAAACCTTTTCTCCTCCACCATCAACTTTGAACTGTTTCTTTTTTATTCAATTGACTTAATGGAATAAAAATTTTCCTGATAAGTTGTATTAATGAAATCTTTGTTGAACTAATTAGATTTAAAGGATGCTAAGATACTTCACTATAATAAGCTAATCAATACATTCTTTTAAAAAGTTTTTAAAAAGTCACCCAATTTAATAGTTCATAAATCTTGATTAGCTTAAAGCTGCATAATATTTGTTTATACAGTTTAAGGTACAGCAATATCTTAGCTAGTCTTTTAACTCTTCCCTCTTGGAGCCCTTTCTTATATGTATAGCAGGGAAGGCAAATATCTATATATTTGAAAACTCTAGAGCTACTTATTTGTTGTAAGTAAATGATATTTCCTTCAGACTCTTCCCTCCCTTCAATATCATCAATACCACTAGTGGGAGAAAGTTGTATCTGAGAGTCCTTGGAAACAAGTATCCTTTTATTAATTCTTAACACTTATAAACTGAATGATTGGCTTCTTGGCTGTATAAGCAATTACAAGGAGGTAAGATACAGACAGTTGAGAAAATAGACATAAGATCAATTACAAATAATAAAACTGACATTCCAGATGGAACTTACTCTGACATGAAAGTGCTCTCATATTTCAAGTTATACGTATTGGGTTGCTATACATGTCTGGGTACTTTTGCTTTATTGGAAGGCTGTTTAAAATCCATCAACACCTTAAAGCTACATCTATGAAGTTTGCACGTAAGCATGTATGTTTCAATCTGAGAAAAGTGGAGTTCTCACAGAAGAAATCCTATAAAAATGGTCCTTTACTGTTGGCCTTATTGCTAGCTTCCTGGGTAGCAAGGATGTCTTGCACAACAGTATGTCTTATGAAAAATTAAAGCAAAACAAATACTGTTGTCAGTAAAACCTTACTAATTCCATTTATAAGTTCAACTTGCAAGTGTTTTCCATTGCATTTATAAATCTTGTTACAAAATAATCTTCTACACATTCTTTAAATTTTATAAATGAATAAAGGGAATACACTGTAAAATCAGTAAATGTTTTCATCTAAGGCTTGAATAATTGATAATTATGCCCATTTGTTTTTAACTTTTGTGTCAAAGTATTAATTTTATCTATGTCAAAGGACTTTTAGATTTAGAATCACATGTAAGCATTGGGAGTGCTTTGGTTTCATTAAACTCACCCTTGCTGAGTTTCTGCCCTTTATATCTCCTTTTATCTTAGTTTTTAAATTGACAAATAATAATGGTACATATTTATGAGGCATATAGTGGTTTCAATACATATGATGTATAGTGATCAGATCAGAGTAATTAGCATATCCATCATCTCAAACATTTGTCACTTTTTGTGTTGGGAACATTCAATATCTTCCTTCTAGCTATTTGAAACTATATAATAAATTATTGTTAACTACAGTCATCCTACAGTGGTGTGGAAAGCTAGAATGTATTCCTCTTATCTAGCTGTAATTTTGTGTCCTTTAACAGATTTCTCTCTGTCCCCACTTTTCCCTATTTTTGTCTAGAATCCTCCACTCTTTTTACTTCTAGGCCGACTCCCTTTTTGGACCCTTTTGTGTTTGGTTTCTGAATCTTGCCTCTTTTGCTTTTTAGTACTCGGGGCAGAAATACTCCCCTCCCTTCTTTTAGATCTCTAGCTTTTCCTTTTACTTTACCACTCCCTGTCTGTCTTTTCTGTTTTGGTCATCTATTACCTCTGGTCATGGTTTGGGCTGAACAGCGGCCGAGGAGCCAGCATCACAGGTGTTTTCTTCTAAGTATGGTCTTGTCTCCTTAGGATGAGCCTGGTTATTTTCCTTATCCACGGAGGTACAAACAGTACCATCTTGATTATCCTCACACTCCAGCCCATGATTTAGGCCATCTATGGATTGTCATTTCTTTCTCATTATCTCTTTGTATCACTAGTATTTGTTTCAAAATTAGCTTTTAAAAATGAAGAGATTCTTATTTTAAAATATATATATATATATTCTGTGTTATATTTTTACTGGTTCTCCTACCTGAGCCCCTAATATTTCTTTTTTCTTTTTTTTTTCCTTCAGATAGAGTTTCGCTCTCATCACCCAGGCTGGAGTGCAGTGGTGCGATCTTGGCTCACTGCAACCTCCGCCTCCTGGGTTCAAGCGATTTTCCTGTTCTCCTGCCTCAGCCTCTCAAGTAGCTGGGATTACAGGCACCTGCCACCAGGCCCAGCTAATTTTTTGTGTGTGATTTTAGTAGAAACAGGGTTTCACCATGTTGGCCAAGCTGGTCTCAAACTCCTGACCTCAGGTGATCTGCCCACTTTGGCCTCTCAAAGTGTTGGGATTACAGGCGTGAGCCACTGCGCCCGGCCGTCTCAGCCCCTAATATTTCTAGCAGATTTTACTCAGCATATTTTGGGGGAAAGGAAGTATATGCAGTATGTTTGAAAGGTGAATCATATTTAGTCCTGAGCTAGCTCACTTTGGACCTTTCTGTGTCCACGTGCTCATATTCCCCACGGCAAAGGCATTTGCATTGCACAAGTCTGTTCAGATTTACGATGATCTCACAATGTCATTCAGGGATTCATTCAGGGACAGAATGAATCAGGGATTCTGTCCCTGAATGAATCAGAGAAAAAGAGGGCTAAGTATTGTTGACACAGGTGATTGTTCTTCTAGTAAGCACAGGTGAAATTCTCCTTTCCTTCAAATGAACTTTGTGGTAAAGTTCTATCTGTTTTCTGGACTCATACTCCTTCAAAGATGATAGAGGGAATGCAGGCAGAGTTGAGACTTGGAGCAGTGCTTCTCAAACTCTGTTGAGGAGGTGAGGTCTCTATTCTTCTGTAAAATGAAGTAAAAATTAATTTCTAGAAAACTGAAATGAAAAACAGGCCCACAACAACATCCCCTTACTTTTTTATTATTAGAGTAAACAGACACAACATTAATTGGTCAAATTGCCTTACAAATTTCTAAACGTGGACTCTCCATATCTCTACTTAACCAGTACCAGTTGGGGGACCATACTTTCACAGCCAGTTTAGGATACTTCTACCCATACCAGATAGAAAGTGCTTAATTTTAAAAAACCAACTCCATAAATATTTAGCGGGTAGAGGGGTGGGAGGGTGCGTTTGCTTTACTTGAATTTAGAAAATCCTGCAAGTATAGGGGAAATCTGTTAATGAGCTAAGACTATAGACAATTAACTATTATCAAAGATTCTTAGCAGAAAATAAACAAAAAGTTAATGCTTGCTGTATCATAACATGATCTGTGCACATATGCATCCTAAGGCTTAAAAAAGAGAGCTTTTGAAGAATGAGTGAATTTAAAATGATGCTTAAAATTTCCTTCCACAAATATCTTCTTCACAGAGAGAAAGGCTTTCTCCCTGGCTCTGTCTGTATAAGTAAGCACCTTGGGAAACACTGAGCTAGAGTTCTTTTTACACCCTTGCGTGTTGCTGCTTTAACGTTTTATCTGCCCACTGCCAATTGATCTCAAATAAGTCTAATTTTTGGAAGGAATTTCATTCACATTCATGGATCCTGGATTCTTTAGGGGCTTTGAACTTTTCCTCTGTGATAAGAAAGCACCAC